>NW_024529599.1:752234-910634 GCF_017590135.1 Pyrgilauda ruficollis | reverse complement strand
GGCGTGGCCGGGGCGTGGCCCGGGGCGGGGTCTCCCCCCGGCGTCCGCCCGCGCCCCAGCCGGGGTCCCCCGGTCCCGCCGGGCCCCGGCCCCATCTACAGGGAATCCCCCATGGGGAACGAGCCCTGCTGCCGCCCCGCGACACCGGGAGCCGGCACCCGGCACCGCCGGTACCGGCACTGTCAGGACTGGGAGCTGTCGGGACCAGCCACCATAAGAACTGGGCACTGTTAGCACTGGACGCTCTTAGGACCAGGCACTATTAGGACTGGTCACTATTAGAACTGGCCGCTATTTATTAGGACTGGTAACCATTAGGAATGGTCATTACTTGGAATGGTCAGTATTAGGACTGGTCAGCATTAGGACTGGGCATTATTGGGACCAGCCACTATAAGATCTGGTTACTGTTACTGGATGCTATTAGGACCAGGCACTATTAGGACTGGTCACTATTAGAACTGGCCGCTATTAGGACTTGTTACTATTAGGACTGGTAACCATTTGGAATGGTCATTACTTGGAATGGTCAGTATTAGGACTGGTCAGCATTAGGACTGGGCATTATTAGGACCGGTCAGTTTTATTACTGGTCAGCATTAGAACTGGCCACTATTAGGACTGGCCATTATTAGGACTCATTACTATTAGGACTGGTAACCATTTGGAATGGTCATTACTAGGAACAGTCACTATTAGTACTGGTCAGCATTAGGACTGGGCACTATTAGGACTGGTCACTATTAGAACTGGCCGCTATTAGGACTTGTTACTATTAGGACTGGTAACCATTTGGAATGGTCATTACTAGGAACAGTCACTATTAGTACTGGTCAGCATTAGGACTGGGCACTATTAGGACTGGTCACTATTAGAACTGGCCACTATTAGGACTTGTTACTATTAGGACTGGTAACCATTAGGAAGGGTCAGTACTAGGAATGGTCACTATTAGGACTGCTCAGTATAAGAACTGCTCACTACTAGGACTGGTCAGCATTAGGACTGGGCATTATTGGGACCAGCCACTATAAGAACTAGGCACTATTAGGATCAGTGACCATTAGGACTGGTCACTGTTAGGACTGGTCACTGTTAGGACCAGCCTCTCCTAGGACTGATCACTGTTACAACCAGCCACCATCAGGACTGGTCACTATCAGAACTCTCAGTATTAGGACTGGTCATTATTAGGACCAATCACTAGTGGAACTGGCCACCATTAGGACCCTAAGGCACGGCCCCCCGACCCCACATCCCGGCGGCGGGCACTCCGGGGTGGCAGGCAGGGCCAGGCTGGCACAGCCCAGCGGGCTCTGCGGGCCCTGGCATGTCCCTCCGGCCGGGCCGGGTGTGGTGACGCCAAGGGCAGCGGGCAGCGGCCGCGGGGCCGGTCCTGTCGGCTTTCACAGCCTGACTCATCCCGGGGCTGGCAGAGCTCAGCCCCTCGGGAGCTGCACCTGCTCCATCACCATCAGCGCTGGGCTGTTCTTCTGTACAGCAGCCTCACATTCAGCTCCCTCCATCCCCGAGGGGGAGACTGTGCTGGCAGGATGTGGGGGCTGAGACCTTTGCAGATCGGGTTTGGCATGGCTCTGTTGCTGAGGAGTCTATACAGGACAATATGCCCTGGATTTTGCCACAAAATAAATTCTTGATTCGCAACTAGCTACAGGTTCCAGGTGAGCACCAGCTGAATTTACAGCTGGGACCAGGCAGGACGAGGAATTTTATGCCTTGCTGTCCAAAACTACAATTTCCCCTTATATTTCTTTTCCCTGCACACCCACTGTGCTAAGCCTGACCTCGGGTGGTGCAGCCTGGACTCACTGGTGCCCGTTCGGGCGCTGAGCTCGTGCTCTCATCAGCCTTCCCCGGCTTCACGCTCAGCAAATCTGCTCCTGGTTCCTGGTAGAAAGGAGGGTGGGGGAAGCTTTTGGTTCCTGCCGGCTCCTTTGAAGGTGTGGCTCCAAGCGGGTGGAGAAGGGAGAGCCCGGCAGGTGCCAGGGTGGGTGTCTGGGCACAGACAGCCCGACGCGGGCAGGGCTGGGGGTGGGGGTGTTCCCTGCCCGTGACTCAGGGGTGAGCAAAGGGTGAGGTGCAGGTGGCAAGCAGGGACCTGTGCCAAGGTGCCAGCTCTTCTCCCGGCATTTGGGAAGGGACAGAACAGCCTTTGGGTGGGACAAACAACGGCCGACAAAACCTGTCACTGCCGTGGCCCTTCCTGCGTCCTGCTCCAAGCTTGTGTCCTGTGGGATGTGTCTTTCCATGGAGGAGCCAGGCAGGATGGCAAAGCCCACAGAGGAGGGTGACTGCCACCTGTGCCAGCCATGCTGAGCATTGGGCAATAAGGAAGCAAAAGAAATGACTGAAAAACCCCAAGGCAGCAAGGACAGGTTAGAGCTTTCCTGGGTGTTGCATCACTGCTGGGGAGACGCTCTGCAGAGCACTTCCCTTTGTGGAGCAAACGGCTCCGCAGCCTGGCCAGAAGTGTTCTGGCTGGGCTGTGCTCCAAGGAGAGCAGGGAGAGGACACAGCCCTGTGCATCCCAGGGTTGGGAGACCATCCTGTGCAGGGTGCTGGAAGCCCCCGAGTGATGTGCTGGGCCCAGGGCTGGGATATCTCTGGGCAAGAGATTTTCCTCCCTCCTATGCCATGAAACCCTCCAGCGTGGGATCTGTCCCCAGCAGCCCAGAGCCAGCAAGGCCCAGCTGCTCACTGCCCACCCAGGGCTGGCAGGGGGCTGCTGCTGGGGCCTGGAGGCACTGCAGGAGACCTGAGCAGCACCAGGCTTCTCTAGAAACCACAGCAGGGAAGGTTTCAGGGGATTTAAAAGAGGATTTTCAGGGGCAAACTGAGTCCCACCTTCCCTGGCCACATACCCTGTAGCAGCAGATGAGATTTGTGGTCCCTTCCAACCCAAACCATCCTATGATTCTATTGCTGTTCAGGTATGTTGTAAGAAGGCATGGCAGCTGTTTTTTCTTCCCAAGGATGCTGCTGAACAAACCCAGGGGCCAGTGAGGCTGTGACTTGTGACATCAACCTCATTGTTGTGTTTTGGGAAAGCTGCTGGAGCCGAGAGGCTCCTGCTCCCTGTGGAAAAGGAGCTCTGCATCCTGTGTGTTTGACCTTCCCCCTCACCAGAAACCTCCAACCCTGGCTGGGGGACACAGGTGGAAAGGACCAGTATTATGGGATGTGCTGGAACTGGGTGGAACTGGGGAATGGTGTTTTGGGTGGGCCTCCACCTGCAGAGGAGCTCCAGGAGCTTGGCATCAGCTCCAGTGACTTTTCAGAGGAAGTGTCACAGGGATGCTTGGGACAAAAGATCCCAGTTCCCACAGCCTCAGAGTTTTTGTGTTGTAAAAACACCACACTCTGATCCCAAGGCTGCAGCCCAAGGTTTTCTAGTCTTTCCAGCTTCTTTCTTAACTGTCCAGGTTCTCCAGGATTCTTTTCCCCATTACTGGCTCTATATGAACCCCCATATGGATGTGAGACCCCTCTGGTTGTCTTGAGCTGCTCCCACATGAAGGCAGATGTGTTTGGTTTGTGTCCCCACAGCCCCCCTGGACACCTACTCCTCCATCCCTTCATCCCCAGATCTCTTGGGACACAACCTGGGGAAAGTCCCAAGAGATCACACCTTGCCCCATCCCTCCCCACGGGTTTGGACCCTCCGTGTCCTGCCCCACGCTGTCCCACTGCCGCTGCATTTCTCTGCACAGAGAAAAGCAAGGCACAACTTCCCAAGGATATTTCTAGGATTCACATGCTCTGAACCTCAGAGAAAGAAAAAACAATTCTTATCTCATTTACCATTTCTGTGTTTTAGAACAATGCATGTTTTAGAATGCACTGAGGAAGATTATTTACCTGAAGGAATTTGCTTAATTAGATTCTAGTGTGAATTGGTTAATTCATTAACCAATTGAATCCGTGTGTGTGTGTCAGGACTGTTGGCTAACAGTCACAAAATTCTGTACAATTGAGTTGAGTGCTTGTACAAATTCAGTTTAGATGTAATGTAATATAATATAAAATATAGTATAATAAAATAATTAATTAACCTTCTGATATCAATAGAGTCAGATGCATCATTCCTTCCCTTCATCGGGGTTGCCCTGCGTTATAGTCCCACCTCGCTCAGGGTTACGGAACGCGTGTCCCTGCCGCCACCATTCCCCTGGAAGCCGGCAGAGCCCCGCGGGCAGCGCCACCGGGGGATGCTCCGCGCTGCTGTTCCCGCTGCGGACGGCAGAGGCCAGGCCGCGGCCGCGCTCCGAGCGGGATGGAAGCTGCTCCAGCAGCAGCAGCAGGGGATGCTCAGCCTCTGCCATCGCTCAGCGCTCCCTTCCCTCTCGCCTCCTTCCCCCAGTGGCCGCTGGTGCCACGCCGGGTGTCACAGCTGTCACCGCTGCCCAGCTCCGCATGGCACCAGGGACCCTGGGGACAGCGTGGCTCTTGAGAAGACAGGAGAAGTTTTTCCTGTCGGGCAAACTGGGAATTCAGGTCGGTTCTGGGAGGGCAGAGCACACAGAAAGCCCCTCCAAGGTCTCCCCACCGGCATCGCAGGGGTGGTGTCACCGGCTGTGTGGCACTGGTGTCACCCGGCTGTGTGGCAGCGGTGTCACCCGGCTGTGTGGCAGTGGTGTCACTCAGCCGTGGGGCACTGGTGTCACCGGCTGTGTGGCAGATGGAGCTTGTGGTGTCATTCTCACCTGCCCAAGCCATCGAGGGGCTGGGACATGGGGACCAGCACCCACTGCCCACCCGTGCCATGCTCTGCAGCTGTCCCTGTGCCCAGCAGAGACAGGGATGCTCCTGCTCACCCCCATTTCACAGCCTGGGCAACTGGGGGACCCTGGCACCCATCCTCAGAGCCACTCAGATCCTGCCTGAGCCACCCTAAGCCACAGATATTAGTGGGAAAAATTGTACATTTATCCCTTTCAAGCACTGTCTCCTCCTGCCCTCTGGGCCTCCCTCCCTCCCTGCTCAGCCAGCCTACAGTGGGAAAGCGTTAAGAAATAAAACAATATCAAATGTAATCAAAGGCAGGCTGGTGGGAGTTTTTCTTCTGGGGTTTCCTCCTCTCTTATTGCTTTCTCAAAGAATGAACTCTTGGGAGGACTCTGGAGTGATTTAGTGGAGCAGGAAAGGTCAGGAGGCTGGGAGCTGCCTGCTCCCTCAACTCAGCAAATTCTGTGATTCTGTGACTCTGAAATAACCTAGGATAGTTCAGCCTTGGGAATTTTTCTTCTAGTGGCTGCTCAGTCAGATGTCAAAGCTGGGAACAGCTTGGCTTGGTGGGGACCCGTTCATGCCCCCGGCTCTGGGGCTCGGTCAGCGGGAGCTGCTGGGAGCGGGGCTGGGGCAGAGGATGCTCCAAGGATGCCCTGGAGAGGAGGAGGGATCCAAGCGGGCGAGTTCACACCAGCGCGGAGGAAGCGCTGACCTTTCAGAAGCGATCTTCCTCGCCCGCTGCTATTTATCCAGCACTCCCAGGGCCCTGGTGCCGCGCCTGCCGGAGCGCGGGGCTCGGGGATGCGGGAATCGGGGACGCGGGGCTCGGGGCTCGGGGATGCGGGGTTCGGGGATGCGGGAATCGGGGATGCGGGGCTCTGGGATGCGGGGCTCTGGGATGCGGGGCTCGGGGATGCGGAGAGCGGGGCTCGGGGATGCGGGAATCGGGGATACGGAGCTCGGGGATGCGGGAATCGGGGATGAGGAGAGCGGGGCTCGGGGATGCGGGAATCGGGGATGCGGAGCTCGGGGATGCGGGGCTCAGGGATGCGGAGCGCGGGGCTCGGGGATGCGGTGTGCGGGCCGAGCAGAGGCTGCAGCGCGGTGTTCACCCGCATCCACCTCCCGAGAGCCGAGGCAAGCTGCCCAGCCAAGCCGCAGCAGCAGCCGGGCCGGGGCAGAGGCAGAGCTCCGTCAGCCCCAGCCGCTCTTGGCTGCGGGCCCAGGGGGGTTTGGCATCCCAGGGGAGAGGGGGCTTGGAGGAGAGCAAGGCTGGGCTGCCAAGACAGGCGCTTGCCCTGTGCATTGTCAGCAGCCTCACGTGTCTGCTGGAACCCCTTCTCTCCACAACACCTCTGCAGACACCCCAGCCCTTTCTCTCATCACCCCAAAGCCTCTGCGAGCTCCTGATCCAAAAGGGAGCCATGGCACAGGGAGGTTTGCATGGAGCAGGGAACAACCTCTGTCTCACTGACCTCCTACTCAGCCACCACCACGAGGATTATTTTTAAATCAGGTTCCCCAAACTGACAGGACCATTTCCAGGATCTGCTTCCTGCATTTTCACCCTCTCTTCACCTCTCCACCTGGTGCAGATGTCAGCCAGGGCCCTGGCAGATGCAGGCCAGGGACTAAATTTTATGTAGGTACATACAAAACATAAAAAAAAATTATTAAATCCTGAGTATAATCATAATTTGCTGGCTGCAGAGCCCCAAGTGGTGCGCAGCTCTTGGAGACAGATGGGGCATGGGTTTCCTAAGTTCAAAATAAATCAATTTATCTTCCCGTGCACTGCCTGGCTTTTAGTCCAGCCAATCCTCTACCAAGAAAACAATGAAAACAAGTGAAAGCATTTGTGGTTATTTACTTAAATATCCAAAGAAAGTAAATGAAAACCACACTATTCCTTAGAAAAGTATCCTCAAACCAAATCCCTCTGCTGTATAAATATAAACTATAGCAGTGTGGCAGAGCCCTATGATTATTTTATTTCAGGACCTGTTTGGAACATCAACCTTGAAACAACAGTGTAGTGGGGCAGTTTTCCAAAGCCTTCCCTTAAAGGAAATACATTTGTCAATTAATGAAAAGGATTTGTAATAAACAGCAGTGACAGTCCCACCTATTTTGGGCTGGGAATGCCCTGAGCAGCAAAGTCCTTGGGTGATCTCTTGGCGAGAGATGGGGATGTTCGGCCAGAATGTATTTTTTGGTGGTTTCTTGCCCAAGCAGAGGGCGGTGGGTGCTGAGAGGTGGTCAGAGAGGGGCTGGCAGTGGCCCCAGGCCAGCGGGGAGCAGAGGGGTTCAGATGACCGGAGCATCCCGGTGTCCTCGGCGCTGCTTCCTCCAGCGGCACCCGGGGGTCCTGAGGGCGATTGGGCTGGGGGCTGCGGGCCACGTCCCCACCGTGTCCCTGGCACCGTGGGGACAGCTCCTGAGCTGAGGAAAGCGTGGTTTCCCAATCCTCCCCGATGCTGGGATCCCAGCCTTTCCCTCCAGCAGCCTTCTCCTGCTGCTGGTCCTCTCCCCATCCTCCCTCTGCCCCCGGCTTTGCTCTCTCTCAAGAGTGCCTGGGAGAAGAGAAACCCGGCTGTAAATTAACCAGGAGGATTTTTCAGTCTGAGATGTGCTCTTCCCCCCTTTCTCCCCCCCCCGCAGCGCTGTTATTTCATCTCGGCTGCCAAACTCCCGGGAATTAATCCCGGCCGGCGCTGACAGCGTTTACATTCAGCGCTGCTCAGATAAACCATATCAGCCGGCGCAGCTGAAGAGGAGCCGGCCGCGGAAGGAAGGGCTGCCTCCTGCTCAGTGTCAGCCCCTCTGGGCTGCCAGGGTGTTTTCCTGCCTTTTTTCTTCTCCCTGGGGGCTTTGCTCAGAGCGAGGAGCCACCAAAACATCCCCCACCGGTGAGGGTGGCCATGGTGGGGTTCATGCAGAGAAACCTGGAGCTCCTGGCTCTTATCCTGGTGCAGATAACACTGAGGACAAAAAGGGACATGTCCTTCAAGCTGGTGGGAATCTGCAAGCTCTGTCTCCCAAGGCTTCTCACCCCGTGCCACCCCCACACCCACTTCTCCTTACTGCCAGCTTCCACGGGATGGGGTTTCCTAGGAATTTCAATGGCCGTGTTAAAACCTGCAGTGCTGTTACTGCATGTTCTCTTTCTTAATCTCCCCCCTGCAGCTGTATTCCTGCCTGTCCCTCACAGTGACCTCCCAGCCGTCCCCTCAGCTGTCACCAGGTGCCAGCAGGGTAGAGACACACGGCACAGATGTGTCACCTCTGACCCCACCCAGCGCCAGGATGGTGGAGCCACCATTCCCAGCTTGTGACAGGTCTTGGGCAGGAGCACTGGGCCCTGTGGCCACTGGTGTGGATGGAGAGGCTTTCCTGGAGCTGGAGCATGGCAAGTGGACTAGGGGCACACCCTGGGCCATGCCTTAGCGATCAAATTCCTCCTTCCCTCCATCTCCCAGCCCACAAAACATCACTGGGGCCACCAAGCTGCTTTCTCAGAGCTGGATCTGCACCAGCTCCCTTGGGCAAAGGGTGGCTCCTGGAGAACAGCATCCCCAGCCTGGGACACTTGGAAACAAGGTGGGTCTGGCATTCCATGAGCACAGGGCAGTGATGTGAGCCCGTTGTCCCAGCCCCTGGGCCAATTTTCTGGTGTGGTGTGAGTCTCAGCCTCCTTTTCCAGCAGCACTTGCAGAGCTCTGGTGAGGCCACCGGGTCTGGGTCAGGGTGTGATCGTCACAGCCACCCTGACGTGACAGGATCTGGGGGTAAATATTAGTACGAAGTGAAGGGCTGTGTACATATTTTCTCCCTGCAAGGTAATGCTGAAATTCCCTGCTCCTTTTCAACAAGCTGTTAGGAAAAAAACAGCCCCATTTTAGCACCCTCTGGCCACTGCTGCTCCTGGCCACTCTCAGCTCAGCGTGCCGAGGTCTGGGAGCTTTGGGTGCCACTGCAGCCTCCCCACTGCAGAGCCGAGTCCTGCTCGAGGCTTCCCAGCCGTTTCCCATCTGGAGCAGAGCAGTCTGCAGGCTTTGCTGACTGTTCACTTCTGCCTGGAAGCGTGTACAGGATGTGGCAGAGACTCCGAGGATGGCTTATTAATCACATTAACAGCACCAAGTGGTTTTTTGCCCCACAAGAAAAAACACAGCAGAAGAAGACAGATTGAACCAGGCTCTTATTCCCCTCCCCACATGAGCAGGACTCTGGATCCCTTCTCTCTGGCCATGGCTGGTTGGGCTGTTTTGTGAAGCTGTAGAGAAAGAAAAAGGTTTCTCTTGCAAGGTCACCCTGCTAATTGTGGCTTGGGAACTCCAGAGTAACTCAAGTGCCTGCCCTTGCAAATCTGCACCACTCAGCTGCTGTTTTTTCCAACATGTGGGGCTGGAGAACAGCATTGTTGCCCTCAGCCCATCAGGAGAAGTTGGCACCAGGCTCCCCAAGACCCTGAGCAGCCTTCAAGGCATCAATCTCTGCCCTCCCCCCTCTCAGAAGTGTCCCCCAGCCTCAGTCCAAAACTGGGATTGCTCCCCTTAAAACTGTTTGTGGTAAGGTGCTGCTGTTTTCTACCCCTCTGTGGGATGGGTTTTCCCACCCCTGGAAGACTGTTCTGGATTCAGGGTAAAGAGGAGCACAATAAACAGGCCTGCTTGAATTTGTTTCCCAAGCCTTGGATCCCACAGCAATGGAGTTTATGGGACCATAGCACAAGTCTGTCTGTCTGTCCATCCTCTGCCAACAGCTTTGGAAAGGTTGGCCTGTGTCAGCTGAACTTGAGAGGACCTGTTTTGCAAAAGATGGAGCTGGAAAGACCCACGGGGGGAAACCACAAAGTGACCCAACCCTTCTGGACCCATCCCCCTGCAACGTGATCCAGCCCCAGCGAGAGGAGCAGGGGGAGCCACCAGGGACTGAGACGTGGAAAACTGGGCTGCTGCTGCTGCTCAGGGAGCTGTTTGTTATTTTTACAGGCTGGGAACAGTCTCACAGTCCTCGGTGGTCGTGGCTGCTGCACGTCGTGGCCATCAGTGAGCTTTTTGCACTGGCTGGGCAGCCAAAGGCACAGGAATAGCTCCTGATCCAGGGAGAGACCCTGCTGGTTTGCACGAGTACCTGGAAGCCAAGTGAAGAGCCTGCAAGAGGGGCAAACCCTTCCTTCCCCACGGGAGTGCACTGCTAAGATGCCTCCAGCCACCTCCACCACCCTTGGTGGGCACATCCACTCCCTTTGCTGCTGCTTTCCTGCCCAAAAACTCCCTCGGAGCGAGCAGGAACCCTCAGACCCACATGGCCACGAGGCAGCCCCCGACGCCCCTCACCTTCCAGCCACCCCATCAGAAAGAAACCAAGCAGAGCTGGAGTGGGTTTGATTGATTTATCCACTGAAGATACAAGTTTCAGTTTAATAACACCATTTTGTCCGGTTACAAACATACTAAAAACCTACAAAAAAGAAAAACAAGTTACACCCATATACACGGAACGCAGGTAGAAAACCAGCACGGAAGCGCCGAGGAACACGAACATGAACAGGATCTGCGGCAGGAACAGGAAAGACACGGAGTTACATCAGACCACGCTCATGTCTGTGGGTCACGCTGGGGCTGGGTCAGACATACCAACAATTAGAGACAACTTCAGCTATGGAAAATAACTGGCAGCCTGGCACAGAGGTCAGGCCAGGCGGGTGGTTTGGGCCCTCCCTTTCCCTAAGCTGGTCCAAGGTCAGCGCGCGGGTTTCCCTTTTATCCCTCTGCCTGGCATTGGTGGTGCTGGCCCCCACGTCCCCACACCAGGGCAGCTTCCCTATGGCCAGGGCAGGGAAGGCTGAGTTCTGGCACCAGAGTCCAGCCAGGTGACATCTGGTTCGCCCTGAAGTCGCTGAGCATCCCCTCGGACAGCGGGGACACACTGTGACCTCTTTCCTGGGACAAAGTGGCAGAGATGTGAGAGGACTCCCCTGGGACAGGGGATTTGTCACCCCCCAAGAGAAGATGAGGTTGATGGCACAAGGCCCATAAGGGTTCTGGTGGTGTTGGGGGGGTCTCTCTAGCTGGGTGCCTGCAGAGCTAAACCTGCCATGAATGTTGGCCGTGGAGGGGGAGACACGGTGGGTGGGATCTGTCCCCATCCCAAACCAGTGCCTCCCATTCCCCCCAGTGCCCAGCAGCTCCCTCTGACCAAACACTGAGCTGCAGGGGAGGGGACAAGAGCTGGTTGATGTGAGCAGGTGCTGCCAGAGAGAGCCAGCACGAGGTGCTCAAGGGGGACCCTGCCCCAGGGACACCGAATGCCCCCTCACTCAGCATTTCCCACCTGGATCACAGCTCCAAGCCCTGATGATATTGCCAAGGTGTGGCAGAGCCAGGGGCTGGCTGGGTCTGGGGGGTACAGGGGTGGGACCAGCTGGCCCCCAAGATGTGCTGGCAGTGATGCCCTGAGCCTCAGCTGGTCACCTGTGAGCTTTGGGGAAAGGACTTTGCGAGCTGGCCCCTACCTGCCACCACCATGGAGAGCAAAGCTCAGCCTAAGTGTGCCCTAAGCTCGGCCTAAGCGTGCCAGGAAGTGAAAGGTCGAGCCCCAGAGAGCAAGACCTGAACAAAACGGGGATAAAGGGGCCCCCAGTCAGCTGTGGGGGACCGGGGGGAGCAGTGACAGGGAATGGCTGTGCATGGGTGTGTGTGTGTGCCAGAGAGCCACGCACAGAGCCAGGACATGGCCCCCCCTTTCTGCTCTTCCACATGGCATTTATCAGCCCTGTTGCTCTGGAATGGTGCTTTTCCCTTACTCTGTTGATCTTCATCTCTCCCCAGATGAGAATGTTCCCGGATTCCAGCAATGCCTCCTCTGCTGCGGGGGCAGGGAGGGAGGGGGCGTTCCTTTCATCTCCATCTCCTCCCTCCCCAGCCTTGCCCCGGCCGCCCTCCTGCTTCATGTCACTTCCTAGGAAGCTGATAAAAATAAACGTGGTTTTGTTTGCATCTCTTGGAGTGGCCTGCAATTGGGCTGATGGGGGGGTGCTCCTCGAGGGACAGCAGCTGCACACATCTGGATCTGCTTTAGGAAAAAGTGCCTGGAAAAAAAAAACCCAAGCCCAGCACAGACACACACGTGGGCGCAGGAGGCCACGGGTCAGCTTTTTCTAGGGATGTGAAAAAAGAAAGGAGAAACCAAAGCACTGTTTAATGGAAGGTGGGGGGACCTCCCTGCTGCTGCTCCCCAAAAACCAAGGCACACGGGTAGGTTGGGAATGAACATGGAGAATTTCCAGACACTCCAAAGTGGCTTCTCTGCAGACTGGGAGCCCAGTTTTGGTTGAGGGAAGTGGTGGGGGGGGGAAAGGGTTTGCGCTGCAAAAATAAAATTCCCACCTGGAGATTATTAACCTCAAAGGTTAATGTGCAAATTTTGTCTAAAAATGAAACATCCCTGTAGGGAAACATCCCTGGCCCAGCATCCACAGAGCACGGGGAGTACATGAACCCCTCAGAAACATGTGCTGCTGGCCTCAAGGCAGAGTCAGCAAAGCCGTGCTCGTGGGTGCCGTGATGTGCACACACACAAACATCACCCAACAGTCTTGATCCAAGTGATCCCTCTCCAGTCCTGCCCTGGAGGGACATCAATGGCTGGACAGGCTTCTCCCATCCATCCCCACCGCAGGCAGCAGCAGCAGCTGTTTGAGGGATGCCTGCACTGACCCCCGAGGGATGAGCAGCCATTGGCACCTTCACCACTGCAGGCTGGTGGGCTGAATTTTGGGGGTGCTGACTCTAACTGACAGCCCACCCCATGAGCAAAGCAGCGTCACTTGTCACCCTGTCCCTTCCTTTCACACCCCCCTGATCCTGCACGCTGCCATGCCAAGGACAGCTGTGCCCCAGCTGTTACTGCCACCCAGCTCTCCGTGGGTGCCCAGGACGTGCCATTGCTCCTCTCCATCAGCGGCAGTGTGGGATGTGGGAAGGAAAGGACTGCAAGGCCAGAGTGGCTGCAGTGACATTATTGCAGTCCTGGGGCTGTTTTGAGACATCATAAACCTGTTCTGTTCCTGGGGAAGGGGAAAAGCACAGGTGGGCAAAGCGGGAGTTTCTGTCTGTCTGTTTGCTCTGGAGGAGGGAGGTCAGCCTGGGGGAGTGACCAGTGCCCCCACAGTGCAGGGATGTCCCCAAGGTGGCTGTGGGGATCCCAGCTGGAACTCTGGGCTTGTTGCCTGTCCAGCTGGCATCCAGGAGAGGAGCTGGTCTCTCTCAGGAGGCTGCCAGCTCCCAGGACAGCGGTGGAGCGAGGCCAGAGGAAATCTCAGAAGGGAACCCTCCTCCCACTTCAACAGATAACATTGCCCTTAATGCTTGAGCTCTAAAAATAGCAGAGGCCTTTAGGGAAATATTGGGTGGCAAGGATTCCAAAGCTTCCCAGCACATCTGACATTTCATCCTCAATCCTTTGCCATTCAGTTCCCAGAAATGTTATTAATCCAACCCCATGAGGGCAGGAGGCAATGGGGCTGCTCCTCCTCCCTTTTTCTTAACTGCAGGGGAAACTGAGGCACAAAGCAGGCAGACTGACCCAGAGGTTCAGGAGCAGTTGGTGTTGGAGGTGGGGTGAGTGCTCCAAGCCCTGCAGCCACGTTTTGGGGGGTGTGGGATTAGCCTTTGTCAGGCACAGGCAGGAGCACTGCTGTCCCCAGGAGGGACACAGCTCCTGCGTGGGCTGAATTCTACCAGGCACTTTATTTGGAGGAGCCCAGTCTCACCACGAGGGCAGGAATCTGCTCTACACAAGGTATTTACTAATGTTAACAGAGAAGGGACCTTTCCTCATAACCAGAAATCACTCCTGTTATGTCTGTGCCACCTCTCCTCCTAGTCACAGCCTGACCCCCTTCTCACTGAGAGGGCAGAGCTGGGCAGACAGACCTACACACAGCAGCTCCCAGGGCACATCATGTACCGGGCAAGCCCCTCCTCAGGGAGCTGCAGGGCAGTGGGTGGACTCACCAGCTCCCCACGTATGGCACAGGGATCCCACCCACACGCCATGCTCTGAGCCATGAGGGATCCCCCAAAGGCATCCCCCTCCTTCCACTCTCTCGTGCTGTGGGGGAGCTTCTCTCCCACCCCAGGAGGGTCTGCAGCAGCCAGCCAAGGACAGGGGCTGTGGGTGACAGGAGAGGGCAGGGGCTGTGGGTGACAGGAGCACAGTGGGGTGATGAGCACCCAGAGTGGCTCTGGCTGTCAGCCCTGCCAGGTGATACCCAAAGTGCAAAGCAAAGCGTTCTCGGTGCCAGTCGGAGGTCTCCAGGTGTGCCCCCAAAAGCCAGGTTTAGCCAGGGGCCTCACATGGAAAATGAGGGTTGTGTTGTTCCTCAGTGAGCAGGGCAGCAGCACTTGTGCAAGGGACTTTGAGATGGTGCAAGTGAGGTGCAGGATTTGGGAGGTGGTGATGGACAGGCCAGGACAGGAAGATGGAGCCAACAACCAAAGCTCTCCCCTCGCCCTCTGCATCCCCTTCCAGCATCCCCTGCAACTGCTTCACCCCGACCCACCCACACCCTTCATGGTTCTGTGGTTTTGTTTGGTTTTTTTTTGGCTTATTTAGTTTGTTTTTAAACCCCGTGGAGATCAAATTGTGACTTGGCAGCTGACAGAACCGGCCCTACCGGGCTCCCCAAACCGAGCAAAGATCTTGAGAAGAGACCAGAGTGAAGTCCTGGGGTGAGCGAAGCCCTCCCTGCCCCTCTGGTGGCCCCCTGGGCGCTCACAGGGTGGCAGTGGGGTACTGAGCCCAGCCCACCTCCTTGTAGGCTGCTGTCACATGGGTGTAGATGAGGGTCTTCATCTTGCTCCAGGCTCCGTGTGCCTCCGGGGTGAAGTCGTTGGGGTATTCCTCAGCAATCACCTCCAGCATGACGCCAGTGAGTTTCTGAGGGGAGGCAGACAGCAAGGAAGGGGTTAATAACTCTCCAAGGAGCTGCTCACAGCAAATTCGGCTTTTTCCTACAAAAACACACTTGAGTGCTGTTGCTGTCTGTAGGACACAGATGTCCTGCAGGTCTCTTGACACCCCTGGCAGCAGACAGCACAGGTAACCAGCCTGCCCAGGCAGCAGAGGAGGCAGCTGCTTGCAGACTGAGGCATCTCCCCAGTCTGGGCACCCCAAGTTATTCACAGAGTCATTGAATATTCCAAGTTGGAAGGGACCCACAAGGATCATCAACTCTTGACTGAATGGCCACGTGGGGATCAAACCTGTGATCTAGGTGTGTTACTACTCCCATCAGAAAGAAACCAAGCAGAGCTGGAGGTGGGCTAATTAGCCAACTAATTGAGTCTCTGCTATCATGCTTAATTTCCAGAAGAAGGGGGACACCGGCACAAACATGGGCACAGCCAGGTGGGTTTCCCTGGGCAGGGGGAGGCACTGGGTGCTCTGGCTGTGTGTGGGGATGGTGGTGTCCTACACAGGACAGTGCCACAGTGGGACACTCCAGCTGTGTGGGGAGCAGCCCCCACACCCAGCCAAGGACAGGCAGCACCAGCTCACCACAGCTCCTGCTCCCCTGCCCTCTTCCTGAAGCAGCCCAAAGGTTATTTTACTCCTGTCCTTTACCTTGAAGTAGACGGGCTCCACTTTGTGCTTGAGGGCATGGGCCTTGCCCACCAGGGCCAGGACAGAGGAGACCTTTTCAGAGTCGTTGAGGTTCTCCACCACAGTGTTGATGGCCCCCATGACCCTCCGAGCGTGCTTGCGCAGCTGCAAGCTCCTCTCCATCTCCAGAGGGTCCTCCATGTGCTTGAACTGGCTGAAGTACTGCTTGGCCGAGGGGAAGTTCACAAAAAACCTTCCAGAAAGAGCAGACGTGAAATGCCATCAGGAGGGGGTGAGCAGGCTGAGGGGTTAAAGCAAAGCACGGGGGATGGAGATGGTGGAATCCACCCCCTGTGTCTCACAAAGCCAGGGCTGATTTTCCTATCAAATTCCTCAGGGGCTGCAGCATTCAGCTGTCTGAAAACCAGCAGGTTGATGCCTTTTCCCCAAACCCCATCTGCTACAAGGTCATCACAGCTGGATATTCATTCTCAAAGCAGAAGCAAGACTGAGTTCTTGATGCCCAGAGACGCCACCCAGGTGTGCCAGATGCTGGATATGTGCCCACAAACACCAGAACATCCCATCCTGCCTCAGAGAGCTGGAGATGAGCATGAAAACCTCTCTGTATCCCATCCAGCCTCTCCTTGCCCCTCTTCCTTGCTCTCATGGGCTTTATTTCTGCATTGCCACCCAGAACAGTCTCCCCTTGTCCAAGCTGCCCCACCTTTCATGGATCAGCCCCACCAGAGTCTCCAGCAGGACCCAAGGCCTGAGCTGATGTCACTGCTCATTTGGGACATTTTTCCCAGCACAAGGATACTCCAAAAACTCACCAGCCCCTCTGGGAGGGGCCTGGAGACCCTCTTTTCTGCAGGATTAAATAAACCCAAATGAAATGCAGCTGAAAGAAATTAAATTGTGGTCACAGCTCATATGCTGGGCTCCCCAGGGAGGTGGAGAGCTGGAGGGGACAAGGAGTTGAAGGGCACAAGGTAACAGGGACCGGGGCTGGAGCCACCAATGCCAACACCACCCATGCCAGGATTGCAGCTGGGGCTGACACTTGAGTCACATTAACCACCCCCTTCCACCGAATTTATGCGAGAGAGAACCACATCCATGCTGGTTCCCCGCTGTCACCCAGCTCCCTCCCTCCTACGGGGCTCTCCCTGGCTCCTGGGCTGGTGAAGGATGCTCAGGAGGCAGCAGAGTGCTCCCAGGCTGTCCCCATCACTCCTGGCTCCAGGCAGACTCCCTGCTCCCCTCCCTGACCCCCTTCCCAAGCACCATCCCAATCCACGGGAACCTGAACCCATCCCACCTCTCTCTCCAACCATCACTCCTTCTCTCCAGAGCCAGGTGGGATCCTCATCCCCACTCACCACTCCATGAATAATCACAATATTGAGTACCAGGCTCCTTTACCAGTTTGTTATCCTCCTTTCCCCCCCTCCCTTCCTTCCCCCGCTCCCTTGGCTTGTGAGAGCTTGGGGGCATTGCCAAGGAAGCGGCTGAAGCTGTGCCTGGAGTGCACCACCGCTCCTGCTGCTTCCCCAGGCAGCTGGGATTCATCAGATGGCCCAAAATAGGTTTTGGAGGTGTGAAGAATGTGTGGCAGAAAGGGTGGGGGAGGAAGGAAGGTGGAAGGGGGAGACAAGGTGTTGCTTTTGAAACCCAGAGGGGACCCACGACAAAACTCCTCTTGTTGTTGTGCAGCCTCCTCCCCCCAGCACAGCTCCTCCTGACAC
The DNA here is from genome assembly GCF_017590135.1 of Pyrgilauda ruficollis. Classification (NCBI taxonomy): domain Eukaryota; kingdom Metazoa; phylum Chordata; class Aves; order Passeriformes; family Passeridae; genus Pyrgilauda; species Pyrgilauda ruficollis. Next base: position 893,520 of record NW_024529599.1, on the reverse strand, counting down.
ATCTGGTCCCTGTCGGGAGAAATCACTCCCAGGCCTGGCTGTCTCCCTCTCCTGCTGCCACAGAGATGCTCAGTCCTTCAGCCCAGAGCTGTCAGAGAGGTGCTGGGGGATGCAGCTGGCCAGAGCTTCACAGACAACATCATTCCCAGGATCTAAGACTTCTGCCCTGGGCATTTCCCCACAGAAGGGCAAGTGTTCCACTCTGGTTTAATGGAACCGTTTTTTCCAGCTGGATTCAGCATCCCTCTGCCCTCATCCCATTCCTTCCCACATCTCTTCAAGCTTGTGCAGCTCCAGTCACCCAGCAAAGCCCTCCAGCACCAGCAGGGATCACCCTGCTGGGGTCAGAGCTATGGGTTTTACCATCTCTGCTAGTGGAACTTTCCCCTTCACAGGCTCCCCCCAGGCACTGGGAGCAAGGGATGTCACTGGGAGTGGGACCTGCTGCCCCAGCCAGGGAATGGAGGCTGCCAGCTGGTCCCTGCATGCCTCAGCCTCTGAACCCCAAAGCATGGGAAGCTCCCTGAAAAGCTGTATTTTATCTCAGCTGAAGGGCAGGATGTTCTCAAGGCATGAGAATGAGTTGAGAAAAATTCCTGGTCTGAACCAGGAAGGGAATGGCAATGGGGGACTGACCTCTGCATCATGAGGAGTCACAGTGTGGCCCCAACAAGAGAAGGGCCAACAAGAGACCCAGGGACCATCACCTGCACCTCTCCCCACTTTTGGACAGATGTGCCAGGAGCAAAGACTGGTCAAACCCTCAAAATACCCCAACCAGTGTGAGACCAGACCAGTGAAGGATCCAAATACTTGGTTTCCAGCCTTTCCCTGCTTTGCAGGCCCTCAGGCTGATGCCCCTACGGGAGCTTTCCCAGGAGATGCAAAACCAGCAAACCCTCAGCTCATGTGTTCAATCCTGTGTCTGCTGGATTTCTTTGGTGAAGAACTGAAACAGAGGAGCCCAAAACATCTTCAGGAGCAAACCTATGGATGGCCAGAGACCTGCAGCCACCTCTCCTTGGAGAGCAGCAGACGCCTGCAGCAAGAACTTCAGCCTGGAGCAAATATTTGAGCTGTCAAACCACAAAGAAGAGGGAAGGAGGCTCACTCAGTGGTAGTTGTTAATAAACAGAGAAGATTAATTTAACACAAAGGTTAAATATAACCAGAGGAAACGAAGAAACAAAAAAAAAAGAAGAAATAAAATAATCCAACAATAGTGAGTTAGAAGAGGTGTCTGTTGGGGTTTTTCCATCTACAGAAAATTTTGAGAGTTCAAACCTCTTGGGCTCTGGAAGTTTTTTGGATCATTATGTGTGCGTGTGTGTGGTTTGGGCTTTTTTTCTCCATCAGAGTCATTAAAAGATGATATTTACCATTGCCTATCACACAAAATGATGATTGATAGGAACCAGATGCCTGCATACCGATCTCATTAAATTTCTTTTTAAGCGATTCCATTCTCCGCCCGCTAATTTGTACTCTGCCAGCGACATCTGGACCCAGTGGACAGGATGTCAGGATTGCTTTTCCTCTCTCTTTTGCCCTTGTAACAACTTTAAGGACAGAACCATTCCCAGTAGCAGAGCCAAAGGAAATAATTAAGGTGCAACCCCACTGCAGTTACTGGAAACCTGTTTTCTGTTAGGAGGAGTGGCATCTCCTCCATCTCTCCCATCTTCCTCCCTCTCCCCAGAGCACACAGATCAAATCCTGCATGGAGGAAACCTCCAAGCCCAGCACCTCCTTGCCTCCCCAGCTGGAAAGAGGACACCTGGGTGCTACCTGGTCCCCCCAGGCACCTAAACCCTTGCTACTCCACTTCCCCTGTTTGCAAATCGTGGGGTGAAAATGCTCACCTCAGACCTGCTGGGAGGCTTCAGCTGAAGCCCCAGCCAGCAACTGGAGACTGCTTTTTTTTTCTAGATTTCCACAGAATCATTTAGGTTGGAAGAGGCCTTTAGGATCACCAAGCCCAACTCTTAACCCAGCACTGCCAAGCCCACCACTAAAACACATCCCCAAGTGCCACATCTACACATCTCTTAAATCCCTCCAGGGTTGGTGACTCAACCTACCGATGCTTTCATGTTTTCTCTCGCCTCGTCCCTCTACGTGGGAGAAACTCTGAGGCAGCCTGGAGCCTCGGTGTCCCTTTCAAACCTCTCCTTCCAACTCCTCTCTGGGGTGCCTACAAAGCAGCTGATAATGGGTAGGCAGGTGCTGTGTGCTGCTGCTATTTATTATGCCGAGGGCTGGCTCACTGCTTTGCCTGCATGTTCCCCCTGCTCCTCCCAGCCACCTGTAGCCCATCATCCCCTTTTCAGGCTGGGGAAAGGCTGCTGGCTGCTGCCTGGGTGTTTACCCAGCCCAGGGTGAGGAAGGTCTCAGCCATGTCGGTGCTACAGCTCAGCAAGACAGAAAAAGGCAAATCTAGCGAGTAGGAAGAGGATGGTGCCTGCCTGCCTGCTCCCGTGTCCTCTCTCTGAAAGCTCCTGGACAGGTGGAGGTGGTGGTGGGAAACATCTCCAGCTCTGCCATGGGAGGGCTGGAGGGAAAAGGGCCAAGTCCCCATCCACACACTAATGCTAAATTCAACTTCTACGGCTGAGAGAAATGTGTAGCTGGCCTTTCTCCTGGTGAAGCTCACATCCTGCTGCAAAGCCTTGGGAGCAGAACCCAGCACGATGCTGAACCGTGCTCGGAGGCTGTGATGCCCCAGTGCCCAAGGCACAGGGACCAGGACACTCCAGTGAGGCTGGGAGTCAACTCCTCAGCAAAGATTCCACCAAATACATTTGGGCAAGAGCTAGAAACCCCCAGGGGCAGGTCCTGCTGACTTCCATGTGCACAACTCACACCTCCAAGTCCTCGTTGCTGTTGTCATTCCCTACCACATATGTGGATTCAGCCCAAAGCTTCTTGGCTGCATGGATGAACCTTTAGGGCAGGGGTAAGGACACCTTTCACAGGAGAAGTGAATTAACAGCACCAAAGTGGCTTTCCCACGTGTCTCTGGAGACCTACCTCCCTTGGAGCTGGAAGAAGACCCCTGGCTGGGTAGAGAGGTGGGTAAGACACATCCACAAGGACGTGGTCCATGTTCCACTCAGACTGAACCTGTGTGTGGCTGGTGTCCACCACCACCACCCCCTCTCCCATCCAGCACTCCCTTGGTGTTTCCAGCCAGCTCAGCTCGGGCAGGATGGCCAGCCAGCCGGCACTCAGCGTTCCCCAGGCACCCTGAGCGCCTGCCAGCCTAGCCGGGGCTGTCCTGACGTTTCCCTGCCGTTAATGAGCCCTGAAGCTCCGCCACCGCAGCCTCATTAACGGGACCGGCTGGCACCGCCGGGGCTTGGCCCTCCCCGCTGCTCTGGAGGGGAATTGCCACAGCTGGTACCGACCCATCCTCAGCCACAGCCAGGGAAACTGCCCGGGCACACTGCTCACCCTCTTGGCTTGCCTTGGTCACGGATATCCTTGCGGATCTCGGGGTGCTGAGTGGGATTTTTTACCCCCACGGGGCTTGCAAGTGATGCAAGGGCAGCACGGGACTGGGGACATGGGGAAGGCTCTTTGGATATCCCAAGAGCTGCTGGCGGTGCCGAGGTTGTGGCTGGTGCGGGATGTGCCACAGGGATCCCCACACAGCTGCCTTGGCCATGGGGAAGCCAGAAGGGCTGGTCCTGGGAGCTGTGATCAGACAATGCAGTGGTAGGAGAAGGGGCTGATTTGAGACTGGGTTTATTAAACCCTCACTCACCCCCTCAGTGCTCATGGAGTGGTTGTTAGGTTGGGAAATGTCCCTTATGCATGCCTGTGCCAGCAGAGCAGAGCCCTGCTGCTGTCTATCCACAAACAACTCCCCAGCTTGACCACAACCATTCATGAGCATGGGACAGGGACACTGCTGCTGATCTTCACTGGGCCCTTTTCAAAGAGAGATACTGCATCTCTCTGAGCCACTTTGCCCTGAAATGTGTCCTTCATCAGCCGGGAACGGAGCCTTTCCCTATGGACGCCTCCACAAAACACATGTTGGCTTTGGGGGTAGCTGCAAAATCACTTCTTTAAATGCCATTTTTGGGTAGATTCAACCCATACTTTTTTGATTCAGCTGGGGAAAAAAAAAGGTTTTCTGCATTGCCAGACTCATTACTCAGATTTTTTGCTATTTTAACCTAGAACTCACAATAACGTCTGGCATCCAAGGAGTGCTTTCATATTTTAAAGCTCTTTGCAAAGTGTCTGAATCCAGGTGTGTTTGCTCAGACTAAGCAGCCATCGAGATCCAGGGACCTAATCCTGCATTGGCAAACCTTTTGCTTCCCCTCATACACCTCTTGAGGGGGAAAGAGCACATCAGGAGCAATGGAGAAGGCGGAAATTTGGAAAGCTGATGGCTCTGAAGTGCAGACAGAGGGAACAGAGTGATGGAGAAGCCCTGTGGAGGCGGCACAGCCTGCGGTGGCTGAGCCAGGTTGAGTTGCCTGCACTTGGCATGGTGCTACCATTTGGTCCAGATTATAGTTTTCTAATAGAAACTATCCCTGGGTTTTAGCCCCTCTGGAATCCACAAAGTTTTGTGGTCTCACGTCTGTGCCTGTGGTACGTGTGTGTGGGTGTGGGAGCGAGCGCGTGTGCCGGCCGGGACAGGCTGAGCTTTCAGCCCTGGGGTGCTGGGCTGAGCTGGGGTCTGCAAAGGAGAGAGGGTCCCAAACCCCCTGTGATGTTCACCCCGGGGTGCTCTCAGCCCCCGTGTGCTGCAGAGGGCTGAGCCACCCCCGGGTGTTTGCATCCCCCAGCCCTGTGTCACAGTATTCCCAATAAACTATCGGAAGGAGAAAAAGGGGACCCTGGAGGGACAGCCGAGGGCTGGAGGGCTCCTGCATCCAGCGAGGGATGATGCAGGCTCTGAAGGCTGCCCTGCTCTGTGCTGAGGGAGGGGTCAAAAAGGACTGATTCCTGAATAACAGATGGGGAAACTGAGGCACAGCAATGAGCCCGGGGCATGGGGAGGTTATGGAGGAACTTCAGCCCGGGGCTCCCAGCCGGTCCTCTTGGGAATCACTCAGCCCCAGGTGAGCAGCTCCAGCCCCAACTCCTGCTCCAGCTCCAGCAAGGGTTAAGGCAGCTGTGAGATGGAGCCTGCAGAGGCCCCTGAGCTCCCGAGGAGGAAGATGAGCGTGGCGAGGAGACTCTGCTTCCTCCGGGGCGAGGCTCCCCACCGAGGAAATTGTCAATTAGCGACATAGTTTTAACCGCAGAGCGCAGATTCCCAGGATCCGGTGGCTGCTCAGCCGTAGTCCCCATTATTCTTGTTTGTGTCCCCCGGGGTCCCAGAGCTCTGTGAGATCAGGCACTCGTCGTGCTAGGGCAGGACCCCAGGGGGTTTGCTGTGGGTTCAAGCACCAGCAGCAGCCACGAGGGATGGGAACATGATGCCCAGCTCTGTGCCTCAGTTTACCCACCTGCAAAGCATGGAAAGGCTGGGGGTGGAAGGGTGGGATGCTGCTTAGGGACAAAGGGAGCTGGGCTGGGTTCCTGCAGGATGGCAGCACTGCAGGTCCCCCCATCACTGCCTTTTGGTGGGCATTGCCTCCCTGCCTCCAGCCTCAGAGCACAGGATCAGGCCCCAGAATAATTTCAGAAATCCTGCAACCCCCCAGCCCTTCCTGCATGGGAAAATGTAATTCCCTGTCCTCAGCAGCTCTGAAGGGATGGAGAGAGGACGGAACAGGTAAGCAGGGAGAGACCCTCTGCCACCAGACACAGCCAAGCTGCTGGTCACAACCCCAACCACAGAAGTGCTGACTTTTAAAAGAGATTTACCTGCTCTCACCACTCTGCCCGTGGGGGCTGCACTAAAGGGGGGTCCACAGCCACGCACCCCCTTCCTTCTCCCTAGCCATACCTGTGCAAACCCTTTTCTGCCTCAGTTTCCCTAGCAAGGTGAGCAGGATCACCAGGCTGGTACTGGTGAAACAAAGGCTGAACTGGAGCAGCTCCCAGCCCCCGGCACGCTGTGTGCGTCCCCACCCAAAATATGCCGGGCGGGTCACCTCGCACCGACCCCACCAGCGGCCGCCCCCTGCCCCCTGCCCAGCCCCGACCTCTGGAGCTGCTGAATCACGTCCTGGGGAGCGGCTGCCGCCAGCCCGGGCTCCACGCGTGACCCACTTCTCCCGCGGCTGCTCCAGCTGCGAGCGCAGCTGGGGAGCGGCAGCGCCGGCGCTCCCAGCCCCGGCCAGGGCTGCCCTGCTGTCGGCCGCCACGTGCTTCCCCAGGGAGCTCAGGTGCGGAGCTCACAGCGGGGCTCAGACCTCTTTGGGGACAGGGTTTGTGAGCGGGGGACGCAAACCAGCCGTGCCATACGGGTGCAAGTGGATCTGCTGCTGGAGGGGATGGTGCCTCTCCCAAATGGCATCACTCTCCCCAGGGACGTGCACAAGGCCAGACCTCACCTTGAGCATCCCAGGGAAGCTCTGGCTGAGGGAGCAGGTGGTGGGTTTAGCTGGGATGTGCCAGGGCACCTGCCATGACTAAGGATGTAAAGGCTCCCAAAGAGCCACGGTTCACCCTAGCAGGCAATTCTGTCCTGCCTTGTTGTCACAGCAGGAGAAAACCTTCACCACAGCACACAACTCTGCCTGCATTAAAAAAACAAAACAAAACAAACAAACAAAAAAAAAAAAACAACAAAAAAAACCCCCAAAAAACCACCAAGCTGGACCAAAAACTTCTGCTGGGAAAGTTTGACTTGGGACCACAGCTCGACCACCCAGTCCCCACACCACACCTTGATTCTCCTCATGTCCAATCCTGCTCCAAGCACCATGGGGACTCCAAAAGCAATGTGCTGCCCTGGGTGAATCCCCCATGGCATTGCCACGAGTCCCTTGGTGCCAGCCGTGGGCGCAGAGCCACCCTCCCTGTGTCTGTGGGCAGTGGGCACCTGGAAGGGCTGGCAACAGGGCCATGGCATGGCCCAGCTGCTGGGCAAGGGGCTGGCCATGCATGGCTGGTGGCCAAGCCATCAGCTGAACCTCCTGGGATGAGGCTGAGGGGAATCTTGTCACCCCCAGATCTCAGCCATTTCTGCTTCAAGCCCAGCCTAGGTAGGTTTGGTGTCCCCAGCCATGGAGCTGTCACACCTCCTGACTGCCCTGACTGCCTACACAGACTGGGGGCCATGGGAGAATGAGCTCAGCCATCAGCTGGCTCTGAGAGAAGGAAATGTTTGTGAAGGAGGTGGAGAGGGGTCTCCAATGTCATTTTGGAATCTGCAGAGGGTTCTTGGTAAGAAAATCCCATTGCAGTGCTGGCAGTGAGCCTGGAGGGGAACTGGCCCTGCTCATTGTGATGTCCAGGGAGGCTCTGCTCCCTGCAGACCCCGTGGGCTCAGAGCTTTAGCTCAGTCAACTGGAAAACTTTCAGATGATTCTAAGCAAACAGCATATCCTTCCAAGGGGTTCCCTGCACACCCACAGTCCCCTGGTGCAGGAGAAAACGGGAAGGACACAACCCATAGCTGGGGTGCCTGGTGTTTGGTCCAGGTGGGGTCTGACCGGGGACATCCCAGCATTACTGACCCCAGGGATGAGCGGTGTGGCTCCGGACAGGATCTTTGCTGTTTGCCAACAGGCCATTGCAGGCATCTTGCCTGCCCCTCTCCTTGCCCTCTTCAATGAGGGAAACAGCCTGTTGGTGCCATACCCCACTGATACCCCGAACTCCCAGTGCCAGTGCCACCCTGTGCGATTTCCACTTGGCTCCTTCCCGGTGTACCTGGATATGCTTTTACTCCCAGACAACACAAGAACCCCCACCTGCCTCTGCTCCCCACCTCCAGAGCATCTCCCCTGCTCTGGCTGCAGGTGCAGAGCTTTGAGCTGCTGTCTGTGCCCCATTGCCATCGGGAGATGCTCTGCACCCCGCTCCGGGGCTGCTGTCCCCCCCTGTGCCCCCCACAGCCCCTTCCACCGCCAACTTCAGCGCTCTCCTTCCCGCCGACGCTGCCGCCGGAGGGACAGATGGTGCCCTCGGAGACACACCTGCTTGGGTTTTATCTTGGCTCCCAACTTGCATTATTTCACCCGGCAGCCTGCTACGGACCCGTGCCATCCGCACCACCGCTCCCGGGGGGGCCAAAAACCCCAGACCCCCAACCCACCCGCACCCGGGGCTGAGCTCCCCCCGCCTCCGCCGCCCCCCCAGCCCCGGCCGCGGGTTAAGGTGACCTTTGCAAGGAAGCAGCTTCCCCCAAAGTCCCCGGCAAGGCTCCCTCGCTCCCCCCGCCGCTGCCACCCGGCTCAAAGGTGTGGGAATCCGAGGAGCGCTGTGAATCCCTCCCTGCTCCCAGGCAGCAAATACACCCAGCCAGCTCCCCACTCGCTGTCATTCATCTCCACTCAGTTCTATATATTGTTCTGCCTCTTTCTGAGCTATATAGAGATTCAGTTGGATTTGCTGCTTCCTTTTTTTTGGTTTGTTTTTTAAATACCTGATGAGTATGGAGACCCCAACGTCCTCGCAGTTTGCATATACTCTGCTCCATATCTCTTGAATAACCTTTTTTTCTGCGTCTGAAATTTCTTCACTTCTTTCCCATCTCTCAATCTCCATTTCTCCCTGGACTTTCTCCATGAAAAACAGCCGGCAGGATCCTCCGGGAAGCCAGGAGGAGATAAAGAGAGATGTGTGTGAGCGGGTATATCCTGCAAGAGGAGACAAGGTGTTTGCTTGGCGGCTCTGCGACGTGTGGATGTGTGTGTGTGTGTGAGTGTGTGTGAGTGCAGCTGCCTGTCAGCGTGTTTAGATATGGAATTTAAAAAATATCCCGGAGGAATGATGCGTGCGATTAGATTTGAGATCTCCTAGTGCTGTCCATGGCTGTAGTTAGCTTCAGCTCGCCTCGGATGTGTGTGGCTGACTGATGAGGAACTGCCTAAAAGTAAAATATTCAAAGGCATTGCAAGACCAGCCTCTTCACCAATGTGTGAACGTGAGCTCACTTTCTCCCTCTCTCCTCCTCTCTCCCACTCCTCCCTCCTTCCTTTTATTTTTTTTTTTTTTTTTTTTTTTTTTCCTCCCTGAAAGGGAGGGATGAGAGAGATGTTCTGGGCAACATCAGGACGGGGCTGACGGGGGGGAGGTAGCGCTGGAAGTTTTTTTTTTTCCAGCCCTTTGTAAACAGCTCAGAGGAAATTCAGAATCCAGAGTGCTGAGTTAAAGTTAGCCCAAGCGCTGGCTGTGCCGAGTTCTGCCCCGGCTCTGCTCTTTGCACTCCCTGATTTTGCAGGAGGTGATGTTTGGAAGGACAGACCCCTCACCTCCAGTTCTTGGGCTGCCAAGAGATTTGGGTCGAGAGGCTTCCCCACTGCAAGAATCTCTCTGCCCCCCAAAAGAGATCATGATCTGTCCCATAGGGACTTTTTTCGTGCTGAGAATTTGCTCTCCCTTCTCGTGGCACGACCCAGCTGAAAGGGATCCAGAGTTAAGGCACTGGTGAAATGAAGGTATTATTGTCGATTGCATCGCTCCTGGCAGCGCCTTGGCAGGGAACACCTCCACTCCAGGCTTCCCGCCGCCTTCGTGGGTGTGCTTTTGGGGCTGGCTTTTACCCAAATGCCATTCCCAAATGCTCGCTGACAATCCGGCATGTTAAACCTACAGTCCATTTGCACAGAGAGCAGGAAAATCCTACGGAGACTTGTAATAACCGCGAGTGCCCCGGGGGGGATCAGAGACCAGCGGAGCTGCCCTGCAGCCAGGGCAGACGGACAGACAGACGGACAGACGGGCTGCGGGTGCCGCTCTGGCAGCCTGGGGGGTGGCTGAGCCCCTTGAGGGGTTGGAGCTTTGTTATTGCAGAGCTGTCGAGGCTTTTTTGCTGTATTTCTCCTCCAAACCAGCCTTGGCCACCTCCCCATTAGCAGCCGCCAGACTGGTGGTGTCAGCAAATTTGCTCTTGCAGAGCTAATGAGAGCTGGTGGAGAACGTGCTGCCCACAGATCCCGCACTGTGGGTCCCCCAGGGAACACGTGCTGGGACAGAACAGGGGCTCCACGCAGCCTTGAACCCCTTGGCTGGAGGGCAAAGCTCAGCTGGGAGCTGCTGATCCCACCAGGGTGACAACAGAGCAGTGTGGCCAACCCGGCCCTGCCAGAGGTCAGGAATTGTTCAATAACAGCACCAGCAGCTGCTGAGCCGTCAGATTTTCACCAAGTTTGCATTTGGCTTCTGCTCATTAGCCACTGGGATGAGCAGCCATGAGCCCCATGTCAAACAATGTCCCCAGGTGGTCACCAGGCACCAGAGAAATCCCTCTGGACTGGGGATGGCATAGCTGAGCTTATCACCTTCCCTTGAGGTGCAGGGGAAGAGGTGCTTTAGACTTGGCTTAAACCCAGAGAGACCCAGCTTAAACCCAGAGCAAAATTGCAATGCAGTGCAAAGGGAAAAAGTCCCCTTTCAAAAAGGGGAAAAAATCAAAAACTGACCAATGTGAACACTGGGGGCATAATCTGGGTCGAGTTGGTTATCACTTGATGTGTGTTTAAAGAAAAGAAATCCTCAAGCTTTTGTACCTGGTGTCTTAGTCCACCCCGGGCTCAGAGCCTGGCACATGGTGCCTGGGTGCAGCAGGTTCTTTTCCTCACTCCCTGGCACCAGGAGTCAAAATGTCTGGGCTCAAAAGTCTCAATTTAGAAAAATTAAAATATTAGAAAACATCAGAAAAGTAAGTGAGAAATCCCCCAGCTTTTTCCAGATTTCTGCCTCCTTCCCTGGGCTCATCACGTCTGGCCCTGGCAGGAGCCCAGCCCTGCCATCCAAAAGGAGCTGGGGAGTGAAGCAGAGGTGATTCTCCACTGCCTCAAAATCCCCAACGATCCCAACAGCCCTGCATTTCTGTGTCTGGTCCCAGACGTGGGACATGAATCAAGGGCAGGAGTGCAGGCACACGCTGTCACGTGCTGCCACCCGTTTCCATGGTTTCCCATGACTGTTGCTCTCAAGGGCTTGGGGTTAGGAGGCGACTTGTTCCAGAAGGAGAGAGATGCTGCCTTGACACCACTGCTGCCTGCTGGCCCCGAGGGGAGCTCAGCACAGTGCCTGCTGCTCAGACAGGGCACTCCTGGCCCCTGGGGCTCAGGGAGGGGGACACAGAACTCCGTCCCCATGGCCAGTGCAGACACTGAGATGGGGTCAGCCTGCATAATCCGTACTGAAGAAATCAATCCATCTCTCCCAGATCCTGATTCAGCATCCCTGATCCCTCTCCCCTCACCAGCTGAGCATCACAGCCCTCCTGCTTTCCATCTCCTTCCTGTGGACCTGTTCCTGTGATGGGGTGACACTGTGGTGCCCTGTCCCTGCTGAGCCTGAGCCTGCTTCTCCCAGAGCTTCTGCACAGCAGGAAGAGATCAATTGCTTGTTCAAGCCATCCTCCATGCCAGCTGCAGAAGGTGAGGATGGGTTTCCAGGCCCTCCAAGCCTCTGCTTGTGGCATGCCATGTTCCTGAGGGGTCTGTACCCACCTGATGATGGCTGCTCCCACTCCTCCCGTGCCCTCCCACGTTGCCTCTCCTCCTCTCATGTGCTGGGTGCAATGAGAAATGTACTTGGCTCCTAATCCTTGAGTGGGAGGTAAAGGCAAAAAAACCCAAGACTTCAGCTCCACAGCGTGTGGGATGTGGATGATGGCAGATCCCCACCTTTGACTTCTCCAGTGTCTCCGGGGTGAAGGCAGACACCTCAAATCCAGACCTTTGGGTCTGAGTCCACCCTTCCTGGTGCTTGGGGACAGCTTTGTCATTTGGTTCCTGGAGAATAACAGGCTACTTCTTGTGTCCTTTGCAATTCAGCTCCCTGGGGCCTTCTGACAGACAACATTACTTGGGGTGGTCCCAGGAAGACACCACATGAGATCCATCAGGAAATGCTTTGGGAAGGAGCTGCAGGAGCTGCCCCAAGGCCTTGGAGCTGGTGGGATTCCAGGGCTGCAGCGAGGATCCCTTCTCCAGACCCTCAAGACACCAACCTGGCCAGAACAGGAGCAGTCCTGGGATTCTGAGTGGAATAAGGCCAAAGGCACCAGTTCCTCCTTTATTCTCCTCCCAGAGCCATTCTGGGCTACTGACCTGGAGATATTGGATTGTCACCCTGACCTTTGCTGAAGCAAAGCCTCGGGTTGCCAGCCCAGCTCACCCAGCAATGCCCTCAGCAGGCCAGGCCTCTCTCTCCCCTTTCCTAATCCAGCCCTGCTGCCAACTGCAATGCCCCAGCCTGAAAAGGAATAACAACTTCAGGCAACAGCTTTGCAGTGGTGCTACCCAGGGAGGGAAGGATTTAGCCTAAAGCCTGTACAAATGCTCTGTGCTTATTGCAGGTTTCCTTCCCCCAGCTCCTCCGATCCCAGGAGATCCGTGTGCAGTCCTGATGCTCCAGCTGTGCTGGCAGTACCTGTGGCCTGAGCATCTCTGCAGGGTCAGGCTGGAGGACAAAAGGGGCTGCAGGCAGCAGGACCCCCCCCCAGATCCAGCTGGGGTTGGATTGCTGCCTGAATCTCCATCCCAAGGTGGGGGTGATCCCAGTTTAATCACACAGTCACTGTCCCCATTGCTGGAAGGCTTGGTCCCCAATTTACTCAGAAAGACCTGAAGTACTGAGAAACTGGGATTTCCCCAGTTCCATGTCTTCAGCTTGGCTGGGAGGAGATGTGCCAGGAAAGTGACAGTGAGGGAGCTGCTGTCCCTCCCAGCTCTGTGACACCTGGGCTGTGGTGAGGGGCAGAGCCCGGAGCAGACATTCCTGACTGATGGAATCCAGACTGCAGGCAGTGCTGCTGGAGCTGTGGGGAATGTGCTTAAACCAAAGCAGCTCAGATGCTCCTTCCTGCATGGGAACAGGGCTCCTCTGCTCTGGGCTCCCAGTCCAGCTAATGTGGCTTCATGCAGACTGAGGTGCCACCGGAGCAAACCTTCCAGTGGGACCCTGCCCCAAGCCCCCAGCTCCCAGAGGGACCACAAGCCCTGTGGCCACGCCAGCCTCAGTTCACCACCCCCTTGTGTGGGAGCAGGAAGGTGTGGGACACCGGGCACTGGGACAGCAGCACTGAGGTGATGCCTGGGAAGGGGCCATGGGCTGGAGACCCTTGGCAGCAGCAGGCAGGGTGGAGGCACTGGGGACAGCACAACCTCCCCATGACCTTAAATCTTATGACAGTTTTTCTGGTTTCCTCCCCCAGAAATCCCTACCAACCCACACAATCTAAAAAACCCCAAAGATTAGGAAATCTAGGGCAATAGGAAGAAAGGAGCCCTGAGAGAGGGGCTGGTGCTGCCCAGGGCTCTCTGTCACGACAGGGCAGGGCAGGGTGAGACAACCCTGGAGAACACTTCCAACCCAGATTAACCTGTTCCTGAACTGGGAATGTTGCAAAAACTCCCAGTTCTACACTGGGATTTGGAAGAAACTGAAACCTTGTGATGCAACTGGGAGAGATGAAGCAAGAGGCGCTCAGGAAGCAGATGACAGATCCAGCACCACGGGGCTTCATGAACAAGGCATTAGCCAGCTGGTAAATTTCCCCAGACCCTGAACAGCCCCCTGTGTCACCACTCTTCCCTTCACCGCCAGTGCCCAGCTCTTCCCCCCTGGAGCATAGCCCCTGTCACAGCCAGACCCTTCAGTGGTAAGCAAGAGTGACAGGGTTATTGGGAAACAACTTGACATTTCCAAACTGATTCTCTTTGCTGCTCTTTTCCTTCCTGAAGCTGGTCTGAGCATGGCAGGGGTTGCTCAGGAAAGCCAATAAGCTAATGTATTCATATCATCTCACATTTGGTGCCAGGACATGAAGTAAACACCATCAGGACTTCTCTCTGGTTCAAAGACAAGCCATGATTCTTATTCCGATCACATTATCCATGCTCCTTGTACAGCTTCATTGATTCATATCTTAAAACGAAAAGCCTTCAAAACCCATTGTCTGCCCCGTCATTCCAGCCCTGCTCTCAAGGGCCAGGGCAAGAAGCATTAACTAATCTGCTCACATTACCTTGCCTTTGAACCAAGCACCTCTCAGCATCAATCAAGAGCGTTTGGAGGTGATACATTCCCACACAGGGGGCGAGTTTTGGCTGCCAAGGTCACCCAATGACCTCAGTGCCAGAGTCAATCGATTCCAGAAGATGTGTTTTGCATTGCAGAGGTCACCCAAGTGAGTGCAGGGGCCAGCACTCAGGCATTGCCCCCTGCACCAGGCTGCCTTTCACACTTGGGGGGCACCCAGGGCTTGTGCCCACAGGGGGATGCCCTGTTTGGTTAAGGAGGGCTGTGTGCTTATAAACAAGTCCCTGAAGGAGAAAGCTCAGGGCCTCAGGCAGAATCTGGGGTGCAAGAACAGGGACTTTGCTGGTGTCAGCCCAGCTGGGTCTCGGCGAGGGGAGAAGAGTTTACAAGCAGCACTGGATTCCTCCGTGGAGTCCTCCCAGGGATTACAAAAGGCAGGCTGCCGATTGCCAGGGAAAAGCAGATCCTTCCAGCCTCTTGGGCTCCAGCTCAGCCAGAAGCCGCTGTTTGTTTGGCTCCAGTGGCTTCCCAGCATAGCACACCGTGCTCCTGGGGGCTCAGCGTGCTCTGGGGCAGCTGGCTGGGACAGGGGCTTGGCTACCCCACCCCAGTGCCTTGCGCAAGGCAGCTCCGCACCCTCCGGCCTGACTTACACTCAGGAAGGAATTAGTCACTCTTGTCTCCATCTGGCTGCAGGACGCACTTGGGATGTTTCTTCCACCACTCTCACAAAGGTTTCCCATCCTGCTGGTGCCAGTGACGAGGCCAGATCCATCCCCTTTGCTCCCGGCCGACCCCCAGGTTCAGGAATGGGGACTGTTTACTGGACAGCCTTGGAGGAATTTGGTTTTACTGACATTTCAAGAGCTGCTTGAGACTGTTGTTTTCAGGGCTTGGAGTACTTTGAGAGGACATGTCCACCAGGAGAAAATTAACCACAGCTGTCCCAGGCCCCTGCCATGGCTGGGCTCAGGGGGCATCTCTGGCCTTGGCTGGATGGGGATGGAGAGCCAGGCTTCCTGGAAAGCTCAGCTTTGCTTTCTTTCAGACTCAAGCACTCAATGAACCCAGACCCATCTAGGTTGCTCGGATTTGGTTCCGGTTTCAAAACCCTTTTGCAGGAGGAAGCTGTTTTCTGCCTGAGTTATGGGAATGCCCAGACTGGGGCTTTTCTCAGCTGCCCTGCTGAGGCCAGTGTCCATCCCATGTCAGCCCCTGCCTCATGCCCTGGGGCCAAAATGGAACTGGGCATGGGGAGAACCCTCAGAGTTGTGTGCACAGCCCCAAATTTGATGAGCACCAGTGTTAGACTCCATGGATCTGAGCCCATGCCAGGGTGTCCGTGTGGGACAGGCAGTGCTGGGGGTGGGCACAGAGAGTGTTCGCTGCAGGACCCTCATGGTAAAACCCCACCTGGGGACAAAACCCCACAGCCAGTGTCTGCAGCTCCCTGCCTGCTCTGGGCCCCTTCTCCAGGTCAGCACCACCACCACCATCAAGCCCCATGTGTGTGTCCACAGATCTGCATGGCACACACAGCTGTCTTCCCCCTGCCACTCCTGCAGAGGGGCTTGCCAGTTGTTCTCTTTAACCTAAACCCACAAACTCACTCCAGAATATGTTCTGCTTTGCAAAGGGCTGAGCTGGGACAAGATGTGTGAAGGTGATTCACTGCCCACAGAGCTTAGAGGGTAGGGAAAGGCTTCCCTGGCAGGAGAATAGGATGGGCAAGAAAATCTGGGGGAGAGCACAGGGCCAGAGCAGCTCTGTGAAGAAAGGTGAGTGTGCTGCTGAGCTATGGGAAAGCAGGGAGGAGGAGGCAAACCCAGCCCTGGTGAGGGAAGGATGCAGACAAGGTCTTGGGATCAGCTGGCTGAGACGAGTCCACAGGGAATTACAGGCAGGTCTGAGCCTGTCAGATTACTGGAGCCGGGAAGGGGGGGAGCGGGTTGAGGCAGGTCTGGCAGGAGGAGGGATGGAGGAGCTGGAGGGAAAGAGAGGAGCAGGGCAAGGTGGGCACAGAGGGGAGGGAAACACAGGGGAAAGGGGGGAGAAGAGGGGAGTACCCAGCCCTGGTGGTGTGGGTCTGGTGGGGGCAGGAAGACAGACTGGGGGTGCCATGGGGTGGATGAGGTGGGAACTGGCCTGCTCCAAGACACATCACCCCCAGCACCCACCTGGGCAAGGTGCAGGGCTGGGACCAACCAGGACAGGAGCACCACACACCAAAACCTATTAAATGCTCAAAGGCTCACAGACCAGCTCCGGGACTCCCTCCCATCCAGAGGTCAGAAAAGAGTGTCCTCATTTGCTGCCTCTTAAATACATCTGATCCTGCCTTAATTCCTCCTAAAACCCTCCCTGAGAGCTTTCAGGTGGCTGCTGGGGAGAGGTGCCCATGAGCTGGGGTGGCAGGCCAGCCAGGCACGGTGACAGCCCTGGGCTGAGCAGTGCCTCCAGAGGGATGTGACGGGCTGTGGGTGCTGGTGGTGATGGAGGAAGCACCATGTGCACCACCATCCTGATCCTGGGTCCACTGGTCCTCCTGCTGCGGCGCCGCTTCTGCAACAAAGTCGAACCGTACGTCCTCTCCTGTCCCCCTCCCGTCCCCTCAGGGCTCTGGGGCTGGGATGGAAGGGTGAAGGGGGGGCCTGGTGTGGAGGATCTCACTCCTCAACCTGTGGAGATTCATGGAGATATTTGGGTTCTTCTGGTTTTGGTTCTCTGGATGACACCAGGAGACATTAGTTCGATCTGGGTAGAGAGGAGCCTTTTGTGATGCACCAGTGCCAGTAAGGAGGAAATGCAGGACTGCTCCTCCTGTTTGTCTGGTGTGAAGGGCCAGGGACAAACCACTGGGTGGTTTTACATGCACTGGTCAAGGTGTTTCCCAAATGGAGCAGTCCTGCAGCCTGGCTGCCTGACTGTCTTCATGCCTTGGCTTGGGAGGAGATTGAGCAGTGACTTCAGCTGTGGGGACATCAACCTGCTGACATTGACACTCAGCTGGTGCTAAACAGTCCCGGGGAGGTCCCACTCCACCCTCGCTGTTCTGGGAGGTTGGACGAGTGTCTGGCTGTGTGGAATGCTTGAGAGCACCAGCTGAATGTGGGCTCTGAGGAAAGCCAGCAGCCCCCACCCCGCACCCTGTTGCGCTGTGCTCCGTGTTCACACACGCTCACAGGAGCTCATCCTGCCTCCAAGGCGAAGGCAGGGAGCAGATGGGAAGGGACTTGCTGCAGTCCCACACCAAGGCAATGACAAAGCTGCGACAGGAGGGCAGGGTCACCTCCTGCTCTGTGCATCCCCGCTGCGCCACGGGCACGGTGCCGGCGGCTGCGGCTTCGCTACCTGCAGCTCCCCGTGCCTTTTGGGAGCGCGTCTTGCTCCTCTTCAGCACTCGCTTGGCTTCAGCTCGGTGGCAGCAGGGCCGTGCTCATGGCGAGCCCGAGCATCGCCCTCGCTCCCCGTGCCTGCTCCAACGCCAGGCTCGGCTCGGGAGGTTTCTGCTGGAGACACATAAATCTATTTACCAGTGGAGACTGGAGACATCTGAAAGTGGGGAGGTCGAATTGGCACTTAATGAGCCGATTAAGTCAGGGGAGGGAGAAACAAGCCTCAAAGCAGAGAAGGCATCTCCTGGCCTCTGTGCCCCTGGGTTTCCCTGTGCTACCTGCAGCGCTGGCTGGATGAAACACTCATTAAGTGTCTGAGCAAATGAGCTGCAGAGGTGGGGGCTGTCTCTGGGCAGAGGGTACAGGGATGACTGGCAAGGCTGGCAGACTGCAGGTCCACCCCTTGGGAAGCTGCAGGAGGGATGGGCAGGTACGTGGCTGGAGGACAAGTCACCTGGAATGATGGCACAGAGCTGGCAGTGTGCAGGCAGCCCAGAGCCCCAGCCCTGGACAGGCAGATCCAGCTGCAGCACAAGCCCTGCCCTGGGGAGCTGTGTGCAGGGTCAGCTTCTTAGGAGCAAGCAGTGAATAAAACACAAATCTGTGCACGAGGAGATAGGAAGGAGCCTGGAGCTGAAAAGGCTGGGGCTGGGACAGGCATGGTCCTGCCCTGGCTGCTTCCACTCAAGGCAGGATCAGCACTCCTTTCACTACATTTAAACTGCAGGCCTGTAGCCTGGTCAGTCCTTTCACCCAACTGGCTTCATCACCACCACCACCATCATCATCACTACCATCATCACCATCATCACCATCAGCAGCAGCAGCAGAGCACAGGGAGGGAATGTGCCTGGTGCCAGCACCAGCAGCAAAAAGCTGGAATGAGCACAAGGGCTCCCATCACAGCATGGATCTGCGAGCATGAGGGAGACTCAGAGCTGGATGGCCAGGAAAAACTTCCTCCAAGCCCCACTGCAGTCTTCAGACAGGCATCTGGTCTGGATGCAGCCCATGGAAAAGCTGTACACTCCTAGATTAGTTCTTTTGGTGATTAATTGCTCTCACCATTAAAGACCAGTGGCTATTAACAGCTTTTCTACTTGATCTATTTTGGACATTCATCTACTCGCCTTGCTTGGTGTTGGCATAAATCAGAGCTGTTCCACTGACAGATTTACACCAAGAGAGATTCTGTTTCCAGACTTTCATGTCCTGGAAAAGAAAAGCAGCAGAAGCAAGAGAAAAATGTGCTGCTGGGTAGGGCCTGGGGAGAAATTGTGCAGGAGACCAAGGCACAGTGGACCTCATGAAGGGCAGGCAGCATCCTCAAGACCAGGAACAGACCTGAGGCACCAGAGCCCCAGTACTGTGTTGATCCAACTGGATTTTGGCCAGCTAGATGACCAAGATTAGGCTGCTCAGGCACCAGGACCCCATACAGCAACAAAGACCAGGATTTTCCACTGGATGACTGCTGGATTAAAGACATCCCTGAGAAACAGCCCATGTGAAGAGGAAGTCAGGAGCCCACATGTTCCACAGGATAAACCTGGCTCGGTGAAGGATCAACCCTCTGCCTCTGACGTCCCCGTGTGCGAAGCAGGGCGTGCACCCTGAGCAAAGGACACAAATGAACAGCACAGGCAAGATCAGATTATGTGAAATCCCCTGCTCACTTGACCTCCTTCACGTCCCTGTCTTCTATTTATATACCTTGGGGCAGCCAGGAATGGCACAGGTTGTCCTTGGCCCACCCTCACAGAGCTGGGGGGCTCACCATGGGATTAGTGTTGGCCACTGGAGCTGGCTGCCACCATCTCAAACAGAGAGGTTTGAAGGGATTCCTCCCAGCATCCCAGCTCTGGGGTCTGCTATCCCCACCACTTGCTGCAGTTGAAAAGCAAACTGGAACACTATCCTGGACTAACCTGCTGTCAAGAGACAGGAAGGTCAAGAGGGACTCCTTGTGCTTGGATTTCCTCACAAGCAGTGATTTATTCTTTGTTTTGTGTGATATTTAAGGAGAAGATCCTGGCTGGGGGCCAGAGCTGGCTATGGATGTCTGCTCTGTTTGCCTTTCTCATGTACTTCCCTCCAGTCTCTTCCTGGCAGGAGCTGCTGACGGCCTGCTCCTGGGTTTGGGGAGGTAGAGATGCTGCTGGTGTGGAACAGGGGGTTTGATCTTGGTGCTGGTCTAGCACAGGGTGATGCAGGGGAGTGAACACCCAAGGGAGTACAGGAGCACCCAAAGGGGCGCAGGTCACACAAAGGAGCCAGCTAGAAAGAGCCAGGTCTGTGAGATGTGCTCCATGGAGAGCTCTTGGAGAGGTCTCAGGCTTGGTGGGGCAGTGCTGGACTATGGCAAAGCAAAGGAGGTGCTTTGGGAAGTGAAACGTGGGTTTGCCTTACTGCTGTTTTTTGAGACCCCTCCCAAAAGGCTGGACATGAATCCCCTGGGCCCCAGAGGGGTTGCTTTCCTGGGACTGGGAGCCAGGGCCATGGAGAGAGGGAGCGTTTAGCCCTTGTGCTGATCTCCTCCCAGAACACCCTCATTGTATCCCACACACTGCTGCAAAACAAGAACAGACCCTCTGCACTTCAGGCTGGGGAAAGCAGAGCCGGTAGCCTGGCATCATCTAGATCAACCTTCCAGCTTATTTCCCTCTGGGAAGCAGGACATCACCTCCTCATTTCCACTGGCCAGGCACGGCTGGCAGCTGGCAGTGGTGGCACACGGCTCTGCTTCTCCTGGCTGGAGCAATCAGAGCGCAGCAGGCAGGCACAGACAAGTGTCAGCCAAATTTCTGTACACTTTAAATACATTAGCAAGGCCACAAACACAGCCCCAGAGTGCTGCAGGCACAGGAGAGCTGATAAATAACCCCCAAACCCACCAGCAAGGGAACACCCCTCTTCTTTCTACAGGAGATAGGGCTCAGCATTGCTTTGCCTCCATATCTGCACAGCAGCTGAGCAGATCCACTCTCTCCCTGGCTGTTTTCAATCCAGTACCAGAAGGGTCAATTCTGTGCCACTTCTGCGGAGTCATTATCCTGTCGGTTATATAAATGTCTGGGCATGCACAAAAGGCAGTGCTGATACAGTGGCTCTGACACCAACTCTCTCCAACACCTGCTTTTCAGCTGGGGAGAGAGCTGAGCACAAGAACATCTCGAGAGCTGTCACACAGAAGGCTGCTGTCTTTCAAGCTGAATGGAGGTCTAAATAGCTCTCACTTCTGCTTTAGAATCTCATTTCTAAATGCAATTAATACTGGCACATGCATAATGAGAGACTGACGAGTGAATACAGACTCCAGCAATAAAGAAGCCAGCCCCAAGTGCTATGTAAATATTACAAATCCTCACAGGGAGCTGACCTGGGGAAGACAGCTCTCTGATGATTAAACCCCAGTGACAATACGACTGCATTCCTACATCTGTCACAATACTACCTGCTGATACATAATGAGCCACGCTAAAAGAACTTGCTCTTGCTGCTCTTCAGTGCAGATAAAATGTCTATTTGTAGAATGTAATTAATCTCTTCTTCAAAATCAGGAACCTTAGTGTCCTTGGTAACAACATGCCAGTGACTCAGAGAGCGTCTCTGGCTTTTCCTTCTGATTTTGGAGCGAGTCACTGAAAGTGACCCCAAATTCTAGCACTGCAAAGGAGCACAAGTGGAGAAGCCAACCGTATCTGGAGGTAGGGATAGGTTTTACCTACCTTTCTGGTCTCTGCAGGGCTGCTTTGGGAGCTTAAGGAGGTCCCTGGCCTTGTTTCACCCACGTTCCCTATGACGAGACAAGCTCTGTCCCAAGATCTGCTTCCCATCCCATTGAGAACAAATTCCCTTTTACCATGGGGTATAACAGGACAGAGAATAAACTGTCAGGAGAGCAGGAGCACAATCACAGGATGAAGCTGCTCCCTCTTTTGCCTCGTTTCCCCAGCAGTAAGTGCTGTGTGCTCTGTTTGTGTGTGTGTGTGTGTGTGTGTGTGTGTGTGTGTGTCCATGCCTGCTCCCCCTGATGGCTTTCGAGCCTGCTGGCTTATTTCTGCCAAGTTTGGCAGGGGATGGAAGTTCAAAGACCATGAATTCCTCACCATGAGCAACAACATGGCAGGGGGATGCAGGGAAGTGCTGCTGGCACATCCCCTGGTCCCTCTGAGGGTTGTGCTTGGGCATGGCCTGCTCCTCCAGCCCGCCCCAGGCTGGATGAGATTTGTACTAAAAAGGCAAAGTTGCTCCAAAGCAGCCAGGGGCCATATCTGCTTTCTATGAATTTCAGTGGGAAGAACCAGTGCTGGATGTTGCTCACTGACCCAGTTCCAAAGCCCAGGGGAAGCATGGGCCGTGATACGGGGACAGCTACGTGGAGAGTGGGTGATGGAAGGCTTGCATGATTTATTTATTTCCTGGGAAATAAAAAGGAAGAAGAAAAGAATTGTTGGATAAAATCAGCATATTTCAGGCTAAACTGTGCTGCAGCAATTCCGTGTGGGACTGGAGCTGAGATGCTTGGTCCCCTGTAAGGGAGATTCATCCCTGTTGCTGCACGATGCTCTGCAGAGCCAGAGGGACGTGGGGAAAAGGAGGGTTTGCTCTTACTGAGGGCTCTGCTCTTCAGTGCAAAAATGCCCTTTACTGGAGCAAGTTATCACTTCCCTTTAGAAAGGGGCTTCAATCAGCACCACTGCCTACAGCTCACCCCATCTCCTGTGTCCCCAGGCACTCCGAGGGAGAGGAGGAGATCGGGAGAGAGGCTGGCTCTGACCCTCACGCCACGTAACAACGCTTCGGAGCAGAGGCCAGGTGGGATGCAGCAGTTATCTGGGATGATGCAGCTCTGAGGAAACTGGGGGAAGGACATGCAAAAAGCCTGGATTTCACCTTCGAGTATTTTAATGGTGATTTGTTTGTGTTTCACCAGGATTTATTGGTTTTTCCTGCCTCTTGGTGAGGCTGTGAAGTCTCAAGAAAAGTGTCTTGCTCTGGAGAAAGGAAATTAAACCTGGAATGGCTGGATTGGAGGGAAAACCCCATTTTTCCATTACTTTCAATAGCATTTCATTTCCCAGGTGAGGGCACACACAGCCATTTCTCTCTGACTGCCTGGATGCCAGGAGGATCTCGTAGGGACAGAAAAAGCAGCAGAGCCAGGGTGATCCATCTTGGAAGGGGTGCAAGGGTGCAGGTTGCCCAGAGAGGATGTGGATGCCACACCCCTGCAAGTGTTGATGGATGGGGCTTTGAGGAACCTGAAGAAGAGGGTTGGAACAAGATGGTCTTTAAGGTCCCTTCCGACCTCAGTCAGACTGTGATTCTGTGTGGGATTTGGGACTGATGTGGCTTTGTGTCCTGCTCAGTGAGCCCAGGACTTGAGGGCTGGCTCTGGGGTGTCCATGTGCAGCTCCCAGCAAAGGTTGGGTCACTCACACACCACTGCCTTGGCTCTGGGAGGGAATCTTCACGTCAAGGGTGAGGGGACACTGGATTGGGCTATGGGGAGAAACTGGGGCCAGAGCTGTCTTTCTTAATTCCCTCCCTGGGCACTGCTGAATGCCCAGGGCAGCTCAGGGACTCACTATGCCCTGCAGGCAGCCCCCCCAAGTCTTCTAACCTCGGTATTCAACAGACAATTAACCACAATTCACCAATTAACCATGACTCCTTCTCGTCCTGCAGCTCCTCTGCACTCTGCAGTCGTCACCGAGCACATCCCAGCCTCGGCACCTGCTGAAACCCTCACAAAACAACCCGTGACAGCAACAAACCCACATCACCCAGCTGTCCTCCCACAGCTCGGGGAGGACCAGGCTCTGGGCTAAATGCTGGGCCAGGAAGGAGATTTGCCTGTCTGAGGCTGAGCCCTGGGTCGTGGCCAGCAGCCCCAGCTGCGGGCACAGAGCGATCGGGGATCCTGCTCCCGGCCATGGGGTTCTCACGTGCCCTGCAGCTTTCCCATGGATATAAATCCATTAATAAAAGATCAGTGTGCATACAGCTCACTGAAGATGATAGCGTTAGAGGCACATCAGCTTCTCCTAAGCACCAGTCTCGTGCTGGGTTTATTTGGTCCATTTGTGGCAGGGGAAGAGTTGCTTTCGGCATTCAGAGATGACTTGTGTCTGGAAGAAGTAGCAGGGTGAGTTATATTTTTGGCTCTATTTAGCCACAAAAATTTGGGTTTAGAATAAAGAGAAATATTCCTGTTTGCTGCCAAACTGAGGCAGACGATTTCTTGTGCAAGCCTTCGTTTGTTTGAGGACTCAGTGTCCTGCTGTAAAAATAAATGCTCTGATGGGAAAAGTCTATCGGGGTGTGCTGATCAGTCATTGGGAGCGGTGGGCTCGCAAACATCAGCTTCAGCCTAACTGGAAAAGCAGCTCCCAAAGCTTTTGCAAATATATATTAGACAGAAGGACACAAGTCTTTGGATTTTTGGTGAGTAAAGTAGTCACAAGCTCTTTTCCACGGGCATTGTTGTGTTGGCCTCACCATGGCTGGCATGAATTTTCAGTGCCAAATATACCCAGTTTGCACCCAAACCAGGTTGTTTGCTCCTTCTGAGAGCCAGCCTCTTCTGCCAGCCACAGGAATGGGGGAAGGAGAGAGGCTGATGGTGGGGAAGAAACCTGGGATGCATCTCCTGCCCAGGATGTTCTGGTTGATGTCAGCAGCCTCTCCCCATCCTGAGGCTGTAGGGTCACCTCCCTGCCTCAGAGGTAAGGCCAGACACACAGACAAGAGCTCCCAGCAGCATGGTTCTCCATACTGAGAATTTCACAAATGTCTACAGTTTTCCTAATAGATTTTTTTCCCCTGTAAGTTTTTTAATTAAGCTTCTTCATCCTCAACTCATGTAAAACATTTTCCTTTCTTCTTTTTGGCAAAAAGAAGTATTAGGATCAGGAGCAATAAAACTGGTTTTACCTCGAGCTATCTTCATTTTATAGCAGATTAAAAGCAAGATACAGAGTCAATAATGCCAGGAAGGGGTGTCAGGGAATGAATACAATGCTGTGCTGAAGGCAGCACAGAAAAGATTGGAATCTGAAAAGACAAAAGCTCACCATGATTGAGCCTCAAAAGCAGAATCAGCTCTTCTGATGATATGAATCACCTGGATTCTCCTGACATGCTGGTATTGCTGTAGAATGCTTTTATGTATTGATTTAAGGGAAAATAAAGGTCAAGGGCTTAGCTGCAGAGGTGCTGTTCAGTCTGGGTGAGCAGAAATGAGCAACAAGGAGGATCTGCAAAGTCAGAAACAGGATGGAGAGGAGCCCCAAGAATGATGGGTGCATGCTGGGGCTATGAGACCCCCAAAGACTGGAGCAGAGCCTCATTGAGGGGAGCCCACTGGAGCCCTGATCTGCAGGGTTAGCCCAGGCACACTCATTCTGGGCTTAGTGAAAATCCAGATTTCAGTCTGCACCTTTCCATCAATAACTCTGACCTCTCTCCCCATCCGGACTAGCACTCAAAAACTCCCAGAAAGGACAACATGGGGCCAGATGGAAATGATGCCTGCAAATGTCACACTGCTGCTGGGACAGGGTCACTGCCCTGCAAACCTGGGTGTGCAAACAGCGCTTGCTAAATCAGCTGCAGGGCAGTGTTGTAGATTTGGGGGATAAAGGTTTCCTGAGCCATGGAAAGGCCAACCCTCTGCCTGGGGGCCTCTGAGAGAGTGGATTTCTTGAGAAATGCTCTTTATTTACTCAGCCAGCCACAGCCAGGGGCTGAGCTCAGAGCGGGTGAGTGCCTGTAGCCAGCGGCTGCGCAAGGCCTGCTGGCCATGGCGAGCTGTTTGCTGCTTGCTCCGAGATTTGGGATGGTCCCGGAAGGCCTTTGGTGGGTGGGAGTGGGAATTTGCTAAATTAGTTCATTGTGTACTCTCTGCTGGCCAAAACCACCCTCCACTTCATGAGAAACAAAGAATGGGCGGTGGCAGCCCTCACAGGTCAGGAATGGTGTTCCCAGTGTTTTTCCGAGGAATGCTGACGGACATGGTCCCTGCGTCGTGGTCCCACTGTTGTGATCCCACTGAGGAGAAGCTGTTTGTTTGAGGAGGAAGGAAGGATTGAGACATCTCTGTTCTTCTTCTTTCCATCTCTGTCCCCACTAAAATACAGTTTGGGAAAAACTAAAAGGGGAAATGGAGCGTTGAGTGGACCACCCCCGCTGGGGGGTGGAGGTGGTGTGGGACCAGCAGTCCCGCACAGTCTGGAGGAGGGGGTGAAGCTGTGCTGGGCCCCACTCCCTGGGGTTTATCAGACTGTCTGTTTTCATCATTTCTCTCTGAGAAGGGAAGTGGACCACACAGCAGCAGAAAGTCCTGGAAATCTGTGAGGGAGACTGTTCCCAGCACCCTTCCCTCTGCTGTTGCCTCTGTGTACAGCTGGCTATGGAGGATGTATGGCCCTGTATTGCTCCAGCTCAGTGAGATAATGCCTCAGAATTCAATTCCTTCCCAATTAAATTCCTAATCACAGCCAGCATGTGCACTTTCCCAGCTCTGACCCTCTTGTCTCAGTTGTACACTTGGTCTCTCTGACAAACCAAGTGGACCAGGACTGGGGTCACCTCATTTCAACTGCCCTGTCTGCTCCATCCACTCCACATCAGACCCTGCTGTCTCTCCTCTGCTCCCATTCCCGAGGCATCCTAAAGGCTGTGTGTGGCCTGTAACTTTTCTCAAAAAAAAAAAAAAAAAGTTAACCAAAAAACTACAGTAGAAGCAAGTAGAAGAAATTGGTTCAAGTTTCTTAACTATCTCATGGAGCAAAAATGCTTCATGAGGCTGTTCAGGGAAAGAGAGGGTCAAATGTCCCTCATTAGTGCTGATTTACTAAGAGGGCTGGGAAGTGGAAGGGCGAGACAGTCCAGCTGCCTGTCTCAGTGCACAGGGATCCTGGTCTGGAATCCAGGCTGGGATGGGTGGGCTGGACCCCCACCATGAGATTGGAGCGGTGGGTTTACCAGCAGGAGGTACAGTGGGGTACAGGCTGCTGTGCCCCCACACCCAGGGAAGGCCTGACCCACACTCGCACGGCAGAGAGGCAGCACAGCTCCCTCAGCTCATGTAGCAGTTTGGAAATTTCATGGCTTTCTGAGGAAAAGAGCAGAAGTTGAGTCCATTCAACCCAATTAAAACTCCAGAGGAAGTGCAGAGAGGCAGGATGTAATTACCCGTGCTGGAATCCCAGTTTGGAACAGGAGGCAGAGCTCTCCGGATCAAATTAATCCCTGGTGTAACTCTGCCGAAGTTACACCAGGGCTATAATTGGCCTGAAACATTTTAACTATCTCATTTAATGTTATTCATGCTCTGCTGGAGATGAGAATGTTTATCCTAAATGAGGGATTCTAATGCTCTAAAGCAATAATAGAGTGTGAGGCTTATGTGGTTTCTCATTTACAAGGATGCTGGGGAGGCCAGATTGCCACAGAAGATGCAGTAAATCTGGATTCCCCAAATCTTTAGCAATTTCCACAGCTCCTGTGGTGGCTGGCTGTGCCATTGTCCTTCCTGCAGTGTGTTCACCCTCCCTACACCCAAGACACTTTTCCATCTCTTGGAGATACTGGGGGCTTGTACCCCATGCCCTGCGAGGGGGAGGAGATATAAAGTGATATGAGAATGGAAAGCACTGAGAGAGGCCTTCCAAGATTAAAGCTTCTATAAATCAGCAGCAGTGAGATTTCACAGGGACAAATTGATTCCTGTGATGCTAAAAGAGGGGATTTCCATCAATGAGGAGGGAGTCACTGAGTCACTCCAGGGAAGCAGCCTCCAGGCTCCTGCAGAAGCAGCAGGGTCAGTGCTGCAGGTAGCTCAGCAAGCACACAGAGCTGGACACCCCACAGAACACTGTGCCTGCTGCCAGCCCTGGCTTATCCACCAGGATGGTCCCAGGATTGTTTGAGCTCCCATGCCAGAACAGACCTGAGCATGTGCCCTGCAGTGAGAGACAGCAAACACAGCACTGCCACCCTCCTTGAGGAACATCCCCCAGGAACATCCCCACCTTCCATGAGGAACATCCCCCAGGAACATCCCCACCTTCCATGAGGAACATTCTCCAGGAGCATCCCCATCCTCCATGAGGAACATCCTCCAGGAGCATCTCCACCTTCCATGAGGAACATCCCCCAGGAACATCCCCACCTTCCATGAGGAACATCCCCCAGGAACATCCCCACCTTCCATGAGGAACATCCCCCAGGAACCAGGACCTATGGTGACGATGCCATCAGTCAGCCAAGCACACACATCTTGCCACTTGCAAAGCAAAGCCTGCAGGTTTCATTCCTCCTTTAGCCAGCTGTACTCTGGCTGGTGCCCCTCTGCCAGGGATGCCATGGGGCCCCAAATCTCTGCTGTGTGCCCTGAGTCCCCCCTGACCCAGCCCTGGCAGGTACTGCTCACAGTGGGCTCTGCACCACCATTACCAGGCTTTTGGAGATTGCAATTATCTGTGTTTAAATCACACTTCCAATCCCCAAGCTGCTTTTAAGCCAGACCCCTGGTCTTTCCCTCTGCTCTCATGCCAGTGGAAACCACAGGAAAGGCAGATCTGTTTGTTCTGAAGCAATTTTTTAATGCCCTGTAGCTTAGAAGCTCAAGCATTACAATTCATTCCGGCTCCTTTCTGCTCCTCAGAGGATATTAGATCCTTCTTTTGATACTTCCTCACTCTTTGTAGATGTTACCCTAGTTTTAATTTTCAGGGCTTCCAGATTGTTTTTAACAGTGCTGAGCTTTCAAGTTGCTTCCTTCAAACTTTCTCCAGCCATGCTTTCTCAGAGCCTAAATAGCTTTGATTATTCCCAGATGTTTTTGGTTTGTTAACCCAGAATAGTATTGTGTAACAGCTTGGAAAGAAGACTGGCAGCAGGGGTCCTGGGTTCTTTTTCCTTGTTCACCAAATCACTTCCCAAGCAGGACATCTATGGGACTTCACCTACAGAAGAAATGTCATTAGCTGCAAGAGGACTGAAGGTGGCTGAAATCCTCCTGTTGATAAAGATAACCCTCTGAAAGCACGGCTCATTTTCTTCACCCAGTTCCTCCTTACCCTCTGTGCTGAGATTTCCAAGCAGGATGACATGTTGGGCAGCAGATCTGCAGGGAAGCCTTTGAGCAGGCATTCCCGAGGCTGCCAGGCTGCACTTAATGGGAAATTGCTCATCTCCAGGCCAGGCTGGGCTCAGGCTGTGGTGGCCCCTACTCGCCAGCCACCTGGCTCTGCTCTGCTGGGGCCAAGTTTTCCTTGGCCCGGGAGGATGCGTGCATATGTCCTGACAGGCCAGACAGTGGGGAGTGAGGAGTTTTACACAACTGGCTGTGCTCCTAACAAACTTCTGCAGCCCTCCTGACCCCAGCAACCCTGCCGCTCCCACGTTTGAGCCATTGCATTGCTAAACACTCATAAAAAACATCCCCATTCCCACTAGAAGAGAGCCAGGGTGTATCTGATCTGGCAGGAGATTCTTCTCAACCATCCATAAATCTTCCCAAGATCACCCCAAATTTCCCATATTTCCTGGTGCCTCCACCCACTCTGCTGGATCCTTGCACTTCCCTTTTTCAGCCCCGTGCTCAGCTCGGTGAAGCCCAAGGTTCCTGGGACAGATGTGAATACATCCCGTGGCATCTTATGCTGTGGACCACACCTAGGCAGGGCAAGGAGCAACAAAAGAGAGAGGAAAACAAGAAGGGGAAAAGAATAAAAACATCAAGAGAGAATATTTTTTTAGCTGAGGGACAAACCAACCTATCCTGGCGTGTCCCCATGACAGTGGTGTGGTACCCAGCCTTGCCACCTTGTACCAGCTGCAGCTGGGAAAGGAGGTGAGAGACAAACACCACTATTCAGTCCTTGGACAGCCAAACTGACCTGCTGTAGGAAGACCCTTCCCCAAGGAAGACATCCATGCCTCTGCCTAGGACACTGAGTGTCTCAAAAACCCATCCCCATCACAGCTGGGCACAGCTTGTGCTGAGCAGATGTGCCTCAGGCCAGCCCCGGGGGAGCTGGTGGGACCAGGGCTGCACCCAGAGCTGCTCAGGAGAGCAGGGAGGAGGCAGAGGGAGGAGGATCAGCAAGACAAGCTGTGAGTGAAGAGTGTCAGTGCTTGGAAAGCGCAACCAATTTGCTTTTAGTACAGTTCATGCCTCTCCAACAGTGCCTAGAATAACAAATTCCTTCCACCCTCCAAGCCTGAATGCTGGAGGAAGCTGCTGAGAAACTTAATTGATTAGCTGGATGCGTGCACAGAAAAAAATTGCTCAGCATCAAGGAAATCACTGTCTTGACAGTTAATGCAGATGCTGGTGGAAGATTAGAAAGACCAGCTGCAGCTTTTTATCACAAAACCCCTTCTTTTAGTCTGGGAACAAGGCAAGATGTGTTTTGATGGGACGACCATTTTGCAGTGGTGCTGAGGGGCTGGAGCATCAGGGCTGTGCTCCCACACTGCACCCACCCAGGGCTCACTGGCCCCATTACCAGCCCTGGCATCATCAGCTGCTGGAGGGCAAGGAGACAAGGTTTGGGCTCCTCTCACCTCCCACTCTCCAGCTCCAGAGGTTCTTATCAACCCTGGCAGCCTCTGAGCAGCACAAAGAGATGCCCTGAGAGTAATTTCAGCATCCAGGGTGCAGAGGACAGAGCTGAGCACGCTGGAGGAGCTGAGTTTCCAGATGCCCCACAGCATCCTCTCTAGCCCTTGCAGAACATCTCCCCATCCCAGTCCCTGCCTAGGCTTGCTGCTTTGCTCTCAGCATCTCCAGCTCTGCCCTGCCTGCCACAAGGTCACCACACAGGATTGCTTTCTCCGTTTGGCAAAAGAAAACAGGAAGCCAAAGGCCTGCAGGGGCTGTGAACTTGCCTGTCATGTTCTCTGACAGTACCAAAACCTTTTGCTGCTTGTGTTTTTCCCAAACTGTCGCTGCTTGTCACACCCCTTGTTTAAACCTCTGATCTTGAAAGCTTTCCTGAGCCCTCAGCAAAACAAATGGAGAGAGCATGGTCTGTTCTCCACAGGGATCAGACACCACCTCAAAAGCAATGAGACTGACAGTGTCAAAGCTTCCCAGAGCAGCAACAGGCAGAGCCAAGCGTGCATGCCTGTGCTCCGGGGCTGCCAGAGGTGGGAGGAAGCAGCCTGCTAACCCCAGCTTCCTCCTCTCCCTCAAGCTACTCAGCTCCTGAGGTATTTGGCTCAGGGAAGGATGAAAGGGGAATGAAAGCGCTCAGGCCTCCTGTTTGCTCTCTGCTGAGCAGAACTGTTCCCCTGTCCCCCATTTCCCCTATTGCTGCAATTTGACCTGAGCAGCCCAGAGGCATCTTAGTCACGGTGCATTCCTAGCACAGCATCGGTTTTCTGGAGCAAAACGGGAACAGCTGCCAAGAAACAAATCTTCCCCTGATGCCTGGCACTTTTCATGGGTGGAACAAAACTTCTTGAAACCCCAGGGGAAAAACCACCAGATCTCAGCCACAGCAAACCTCATTCCACTCCAGCCCATCCCCTCCAGGGATTTTGCAGCATGAGGGGGCTCAGACAGAGACTAATGAACGTTGTGATCACATCCATGCGGCACCACTCTGAGAGCTTTGAGTCAAAGAGGAGGTGAAGAGAGATCTGATCTTTAGCTGAAAGCAGTGCTGTGGGGAACAGTGCACTCTGGCTGAACCCCCCAGCATTCAAGTCCAGCTGTGTCCGGTGTCCTCCTACCTGCCCAGGCTTGTTGTCACTCTTGTAACCGGGCAGGGTAGAGGCAGGTGCTGATATGGAGCACATTAAGTTCACACATGGCTTGTTGTGAAAGAGTTTTTGAGGCTTGTCAGGGCTAAGAGAAATTTGTCCCCAAGTGCTGTGAGGAAATCTGGTGCTATCAGAGTCAAACTGGCGAGGAGGGAAGCACACAAGGGGTTGCATGGGCTGAGTGTGGGTTGCATGAGGAGGTATCTGTGTCCATGGAATTTCTGTGTGCTCGAATAGCAGAGCTCCCAGATGAACATAACCCTTTCCCCATGAAGGTTAGTATCTCTTCCAGGTGTTAACCAGATATAGGACAGAGCCTGCAATAGTTTTCCTGCCATACTCACCAATTTCTTCACAGATTGCTGTGGTTTGGCAGGGTTGGAAGCAGGGAGATGGCCAGAGATATCCAGAAGAAAATTGAGAATTGTTTCTGGAGGCCTGGAACCTTCTGAGACACACAAACAGCCTTAAAGCACATGGCTTCTTGCCCCTTTCAGCTGAAGGAAGAACATTTGCTCTGTATTCTCTCACATGTTGAATGTGATAGATGGAATAAGGATAGAAATGTTGGCAAGCCAGTTTCTTGGAGGGCTTATGCCAGCTGACACCTGCTCCTTGCTGATAACAGGGTTCCACCCTCAGTCATGGTGCAGAAGGCAGCCTTCAGACAATATGAAGGCAATATGTTTTTCTTGTTCACCCTGATTGAGACTGAGGCTTATTTTGAAATCATCCACTGCAGTTAGTGCTCAGCAGTCTCAGCCTGACAGAAATGGGTCTGACGGAGATTCAGCTTCACCTTCTCAGTGATGATTTCAGCAGGATATGCAGGAGCAGGCTCCGTCAGCAGCACCTCTGGTTCACTCAAATCAGGGCAGTTTCTCTGACCATGAGGATTTTTAGGCATGAAGCATGTAGAGTTCACAACTAGGACAGGTGCAGCACTGATCTGCTAAATCCTAAGGCAGCAACACCAGGTTAGCCCCACTTAAGATGCATTAAGTTTTTCTGTGAAGGTAACATGAAGTTCACATTGCAACACGCATCACCTCCCTGCTCGCTGAGATTCCCTGGAGATTTCCAGGAGTGCTTCAGAGGGGCTGGAGCTGCTGACTGCAGGCAAGTCAAGACAGTGCTTTAGCTTGTAAGCTGGAGATGACAGAGAAGTCCAGTCCTTGAAAAATCAAGAATTCCTTTGTGATCCAGGTTTACACAACAAGCCACTTCCAGCAAGCCTAGACTGCAGCTTCTCTTTCTGTTTCTTGGCTAGTCCAGGCCGTTCTGCTACAACAACACAAGCAAAGTCCACTGTCACAAACACCATCTGCTGAAGAGGAGGAAGGTTTCACACTGTGTCAGTCGCTTTTATCTCAGTGTAGGCTCTGCACAGGAGCTGGCTGAAGTTAGAAAGGCAAAGGAGACCCCAGCAACAGCTTTTCCTGGTGCTGTCTGTGGGCAGTTACTGATTTGAGTAGAAGAGGACTCCAGGGAGGCAGGACAGCACACAAGCATCTGGTCCATCACATCACTCTTCAGGCTTTGGTTGAAAATAGCATCAGAGCTTTCCCCCCCAAACTACATGAAGTCCCAGGCAACAGGAGCAGCCCTGCTAAAGAGCTAAGCCAGCACAGCTGAGCTCAGTCTTTCTGTTTTGGATCAGGTCACTCCAGAAACAGAAGCAGCAAGAGCCAGGCTGGGACTGGCTGTATGAGGAACCATCATTCACATCCTCCTCCCATATCTACAGAGGAACAGCCACCCACACCTCAGCAGCAGCAAGGCATTTTTAGCCACCCAACAGGTACTTGAGCTTCTCTGGAAACAGCATCTTCAGATCACAGCCCAGCACCATTGTCAGAATGAACAGCTGAGGCAGGAATGTCATTCTAGAGGCTGTAGAGCAAATACAGGAGAGCAGAGCACATTTCTGTAGCACTACAGGTTGCACACACTGAACAAAACAACTCAGAGCAGAGAGCAGCCACCCAGCCCTGGGTGCTGAGGGAATCTATACCCCACAGCTGGGCATGAGACTGAGCAGGATTGGGCTAGAAGGACACCAGGGCAACCAAGACTGACCAGGAGCACAAAGTCCTTCCCTGGCTAGACAGGAGCAGAGCAGGTAGGACTGGGCAGAAGCAAGCCCTGACTGGGTGCTGGGGACAAGCTGAGACCTCAGGCAAGTTGGTGGGGAGCACAGTCCTCCTCTGCTCCCCAGAGACCTGTTTCTCATATGTCTTCTTCATGGATGAACCCTCTTTTTCCCAGTCCAAAATGTTCCTCATGCTGAGCAGGATGCTCTCCTTTCCCTGAGAGCCCACACAGATGATGGTCCTACTCCAGGTCCAATGCTCCAGGGTTTGGGATCTGGGACCCAGGGCATCAGATCTGCAGGGCATGGAACTCCAGGAGCCCACAATGCCCAGTGCTTCAGATCAATTCCCTCTCAGCCTGGAGCCAAACCAGGATGCAGCTCCAGCTCTTCAACAGCAAAAAGCTGAATTAGTTGAAGTCATGGTGCCAGCTGTGTATTTAAACAGGAATTACATAGGGTTTCTGCTGTGGTAATGCAGCAGGTGCTGGAAGTGCTGCTGAGACAGATGAGGAAGGAAGGGCAGTGGGCTGGACCTGGCAGAGGTCAGGGAACAGGGGTGCTCCTGATTCCTGCCCTGCTCACGTGTAGGAAAGGTACCCCAGCAGTCAGCCAGCCCATAGCACCTTGCTACTTTGAGCTCCCTGGCTCCTGCTGAGCTTTGGCCACCATAAATCTTAGGTCTGGGAAAGCAAAACATCACTGGGAGTGAGTACTCACAGCCACTGACTCCTGGCTGAGGTGCCCTGGCCATGAGCTGGGATCTTATGGCATGAGGCCCTAACCAAACACAGACATCAAGGGTGGTGCCCATGCCAAATTGCAGCCTCTTGAAAGATGTTTGAGAAGTCATTATGAATTTGCAGTCTCCCAAAGCGGGCTAGCAGCTGGATCTTCTGGATGAATAAAACCCTGCCAAAAATTAAGATCTGTTTCTGCAAAGCTGAAACAGCAAACTTGTTTGTCTTTCCTCCTTCCCTTCACAACCACGTTGTTTTAAACATTTACAGAGACCTTTATACTGTTTAAATAATGATTGGGGTGGAAGGGGGTTGTTTCCAGTTTTTTTGCCAGCTGCTCCAAGCCAGCAGCACATGCAACTTCTGGAAAACCAGGTGCTGCGGTTTGTGACAGCGCCACCCACGCTGTCCTGGCTCCCCGTGCCTCACCTTGCCTGCAGCAGGGACCCCCGTGAACCCCTAAACCTCAGTCCTGTCCCCCCCCCCAGAAGAAGGGGTTACCCCGAGACGTGCTG
This sequence comes from Pyrgilauda ruficollis, assembly GCF_017590135.1. Classification (NCBI taxonomy): domain Eukaryota; kingdom Metazoa; phylum Chordata; class Aves; order Passeriformes; family Passeridae; genus Pyrgilauda; species Pyrgilauda ruficollis. Next base: position 858,914 of record NW_024529599.1, on the reverse strand, counting down.
CAGCAGTTCCCTCCTCCGCAGTGTGCTGGGCGCAGCCCCTGGTTTGTGGGATAAAGGGGTGCATGCCCAGCTCCCCACACACACCCCAAGCCCCCAGCAGCACTTCCCAGGCAGCCTCCCAAGGTGGGGCTGACCTTGGGAGGAGAGGTGGAGGAGGATGCCGGAGCAGCTGAGCGCTCCCATCGCCGAGCACAGGCGCTACGGAAGATTAGCCGTCTCCCGCGGAGCGTGTTCTCCCGCCCACCTCCTTCAGCAGCGGGGAGATGACAGCTGAGGAAAGAGAGGAGAGCACTCGAGAAGTGCAGGGGGGAGACGGCTAAAGACAGACCGACCTTGCAGCAACGGCACCGCGGCACGGTGGTGGTAGCTGGATCAGAAAGAAAGGCATGTGAGCCTCTCCCTTGTAAGCAGATCTCCGGGAATCTGGGGGTTGTGTTGGGCTGGCTGAGCTTTATTTGCAGCCTGTGGGGAAAGGGAGCGAGGAAGGCTGTCCAGGAGAGCTGGAGGCTTTCTGCAGGATGTTTGGATTGAGTGAAAGGACAGAGAAGTGAATATGAGACATGCTGTGGAAGCAGGATGTGGGATAGAGAAAATGTTTACACAGTCAAACTCAGGCTAATCCATGCAAGGCTTTAGAGACCATAAAAGCCATCTGCAAGTGGATAGATCACATTCTGGAGGAGAACAATGGTTTAAAACAACACTACCCTCTTTGATCTATTCTAAAGAAATCACGCTTGTGAGCCTGAAGACAAGGCTAGGATAAGTAGATCCATGAGTTCTGCCCTTACAGTGAGGGTTGACAGCAAAGGCCATTTATGGTCTCTTCCTGTGCAGGAACTTGGGGCCACCAAACAAAAGCACCAGGAGCCAGACATGGAGCAAACAAAAGGAAGCTGGTCCCTCTCCTCCCCACAGGAGGGAATGGTTGTTACAGATTCACTGAGCAAGTTTATGGAAAACAAAGTTACTGAAATCTCTGTTCCAGAGAAGACTCTTTAGCAGGGGCAGTGAGCTGACCTCTGGCTCTCAGAATCTGCACCCCTCGAGTGGTTGGTGGCTGGAAAGGTGCTGGGAGATGTACTGTAAGTTCTCATTGCTCCTGCATTCCCTAGGCATTCATTTTGGACATATCTTGGAAAAATGACATGAGTCTGGGTGGCCCTTGGTCTGATACCCTGCAGCAGGGCTCCTTCACGCAGATGTCACTGGGAAACTGTTCCCAAGAAACCTTTTTACAGGCAGCAGGAGGAATAACCACTGTCCTTTAACCAGCTGTCCTCTGTCATCTTGAAAAGCCTCAGCTTACCTTCAGACCTCATCAAATTAGGCATTTGGCCTGCTTTCCCTGCACAAGGGCAAGAAAAATTAACCAAAAGATCCTGAAATAATGTGACCTTTCATCATTTAAACATGGGTTTTTTTCCCATTAAGCAATGAAAGCAGCAGAGATGCTATTCTCAAAAGTGCCTCAAAACAATTATCTCCTTCCTCTGGAATAAATGGTGGGAAGCAAGAGGTGAACTGGAGATATGGCATTTGCAATTCTCCATTTTCCATCTGCAGCAGGAAGAAATGTTGATTTGCATTGTGCTCTGACACAACTGCTTGACCTCGGTGCAGCTTATGCTAATCACTTGCAAGAAAATGTTTGTTTGCTCCGTGTGTGCCCAGCATATTTCTGGTATCTGAGCCTGATAGATGAAATATTGCTTACAGCACTGTGCAGATGGGGATGGCTGAACTGATGGCTGGTTGGCCAAGTAATCCAAGCAAATAGAAACACTGTGATAAAAGAAGGCCTGAGAAGTTTCCCATCCATATTAGCTGGGTATTTTTATACCAATTCACTCCCTTTCTGCTTACTAAGCAGTAATTGCTCAGGCTGACACAGAAAATAGAGAGGATCCATCTCTTTGCCCAAAGCAAGGACAACTCTCCTTTCCTCGCTCATCTAACTTGGCCTAAAAGGAAATCTCTCTCCTGGTCTCAGTAGCTTTACAAAGTTAAAGTTTTCCCGCTGCCTTGGGAGCATTTGTGTTGCTGTACACATCCCCTATCTCTGGGTATGCTCAGAGGGGTATATTTCAATTAAACATGCTCATCCATGAAGAAGCTGGTGTCATGCTGTTGCTACTGTCCAGCAAATGCATCGGTCTGGCCACAGGATTTATTTGTGCATGCACTGCCATTGGAACATTTTGTGTGTGTTCCCTGTTCTGATCACTCCCCCGAGGAGCTGGGAACAGAATCTGGCTGGCTCTGACAAGATGGTCACTTTGCCTGGCTGGGACACAGACCTGAAGGATCAAAAGTGTTGATCAGCTTGTCTCCATCCCACTGACACAATCTCCTCAAGATCCATTCTGTGTTGCACTCAAAAACCAGTACCTTGAGACTGACTTTATTGCACTGTGCCCAAAACTCAGTTGAGAAAGAGGGGAAGAAGCAGGAGGAACAGCTGAATGGTCAGAGCTGCAATTTCTTCCGCACCATCAGGAGAAAGGGGAACACTTTCTCTTCTCAACCTGCAGAATCCATCCCAGAGAAGCCATCCCTTGTTTGCACAGATATTCTGTAAGCATAGAGCTCTTGTTATTCAGTGCACAGGCCTCCAGTTACAGCAGAGCATTCCTGAGCCTGCTGAAGTTCTACATAAGCACACGAGACATGCTGAGAAATGGGCTTAGCTTTAAACGTGTATTTAATATTAAATGAAGGCTTAAGAGCTTTGCTGCCAGGAGCAGGGAAGGATGTTTTGTTTGCAGTGTGCCTTGTCCTGTGTGGGAAGATGATGCTTGTCTGCTGCTGAGCTCCAAAGAGCCTTTCTGCCATTTCAGGGGGCTGATTTGAAGCAACTGACACCAGGATTTAGGACCTTGTGGCAGGCTTTTTTTTTTTTTTCCTTTTTTTTTTAATAGTATAGATATTTTCTCTTGTAAGCCTGGTACCTGAAACACCAGCAAGCAATCTCCAGCCTTACCCAAAGGGACTGTTTTTTGTTGGGAACCCAGCATTTCTGACAGAAACAAGCATCAATCCCTGCACCTCAGCATCTCCTTGTGCTCTGTGCACTGCAGTCTGGCAGGGGCTGGGGTCTGCCAGGGGGGAACTGCCTTTAATGGGTTCAAATGGCTGCTTCCCCCTGGCCATATGTCAAAGATAACCACAGCAAAGCATCTCTGAAGCCCCAGATGTTTTGTTTCTCCAGGCTTTGTGGAGCCCTGTCTGCAGGGTGGGACCGGGGCAGGCAGAGGGGAAATCAGGAGGAAATCAAATTACTGTCAATAAGCATGGAGAGTTTCTCCCTCGAGGGATTTACAGGCAGCTAAGAGAAGAAATGGGTGGAAAACTGAGAGATGACCTTGTCCTTCAATCTGAGCATGGGATCAAAGCCCAGCTGAAGATGGAGTGGCTGTCATTGATTTCCATTTGTTTTTCCATCCTTCCCTCCTCTGTCAGATACTGATCTCTCGTACGATTTGTGGGAGGAAGCAATCCCCTCCAAATCCTCTGCAGGGAAATTGAGAGCAGCCCCCAAAGGTTCATGCGTAGAAGATCTACATGCCCTTTTCATAGCTTTCCTTACTCGTCCAACCTTTCAGAGACTGGAGCAAGAAAATCCCACAACTGATGGAGATTGGCCACAGGAAATCTCTCCAAATGATGTCCAAACTGCCCTTGGGAGCAGCACTGCAGCTGCCTGAGGAAGGACAGTGTGTTCAAAGACGACCCTCAGACCAGGCTGTAACTTCCTTCACGTCTCGGACGGTTCGCAGACCTTCAGGAAAGCCACCAGATCCCGGTGACCTCGGGGAGGCTCTGCCTGGTCCTGCAGCTCCCGGTGAAGGTTCCATGCCGGAGATCTGTGGGACATGGTCGCCCTCTAAAGGGAAGAGCTGAGAAAATCCGATTAATTCCCACACAGGCAAAATTGTAGAGAAATTTAGGAGAGTGGGCATGGGCGAGGCAGTGGCTCTCCCTCTTCACCCAGAGTCTTTGTTCTGACTCCAGGATATCCTTGGAACCATTATCTGTGCACTGAAAACATGAATTATTACATCCAATCCACTGCACACTTAGCTCATGCTGTTCTCCCGAGTTTTAATTGTTGAGTCCATTCATTACTTGGTACCTGGCAGAGCTTATCCTTTCGCAGGCACACACGGGCTCTGTGGGCTGAGCGGCTTCCACCCAAAAATCAAGAGTGGCAAATCCCTCAGCACATCCAAGTCACATCTTTTCTCCTTCTGGGATCTGAGCTCTGCTGAAGGGGGATTTTAGCTTTTAGATAAGCCTTTGGGGCAAGAAAGTAGATATTAGCAGTTTTTATGTTTCTTCTCCTTGGTTGTGTTTGCACTCTGTTAATGTTCACACAGACTTTATATACTAAAGCTAAATGGAATCATCCATAGTTTCATATGGATAATGTTATAAGTTATAATTTCGTTTATAGTTTCATATATAAGCTAAATAGGATCATGTGGATTTCATGTCAGGTTTTAACAGCAAAGGACAATCACAGCACATCGCACATTCAAAGCACGGCACATACATTTACTAACTAATCTCTGACTAATCCCTGATTTCCAGCTAATTAGCCCCTTCCTCCATGAGCTAATGCATGTTCAGCCTTTTGAAGCATTCAGCCTACTAAGAACAATCATACGTGTCCCGCTAATGAACAGGGTACACGAAGAATTAATAAATAATTAGCAAATACCATTAAGGAGTGGGATGAGGGGGGGCAGGAGCGCGCTTTACTCCTGAGGGACGGGACTACGCTTCCCGTCAGCCCCCGCGCTCCACACGGGGCAGGACTACAGTTCCCATGAGCCCTCACGGAACAGGACTACAGCTCCCATGAGCCTCTGCGGCCGCCCCTCTCCCCGCTGTTTCTGAGCCAGCATGGTGGCGGAGCTGCGTGTGGTGAGTGGGCCCGGCGTCATCGGCCGCCATCCGCGGGCACGGCGGCCTCGAGGGGCACGGGGGCGGCCGGATGGTGTGTGGGGAACTCCCGTACGCTGCCGGAACTGCCAGAGGGCTGTGGCGAGGGCTGCGGGCTGCATGGGGAGGGCGTGATAGTGGCCGCTCTCCTCGCCATGGTGGACGGAGAGAGCACGGCCGGGGCTCTGGGCCCGGCGGGCTCCGGCCCTGCCGTGACGGGGCTGCGCCAGGAACCGCCGGCTGGCCCGAGCCGTGCTCAGGGTTTTATGGGCAGCGGGTGCGGCTCAGCCGGGGCTGTCTCCCAGCACCCCGAGGCGGGCGTTGGGCGGGCCGAGACCCCGCGCACAGGTGGGGCCGGGGAGCCGCGTGTGGCCGCAGGCATTGGTGCTGCCCGGGTGAGGAGCGTGACAGCCACGAGGGCAAAAACGGATCTGCGGTTTGGGATGGTCCTCTACTCTTCAGGTGTTCTGGAAGCTGAGCTAGTGATGATAAAAGTTATCCCTGTCTGAATTTGATCTTTCCTCTGTGGAAGTGTAACTCTGAGGCTCAGTGTTAGAGACACAAAGGTAAAGGAATGATTTGGTACCTGAACTAACTCTTGTTTCCTTTCTCGGTTTCAGAGCATGACACCGTGTCAAGAATGGGTAAAAACACTCCCCTGGCTGGGGAGCTGATTTACCCACAGTGCACCTTCACAATGGTGAGAAACAGCAGCATCTGTCTTGGCACAGTCTGGTTTTCTTTTTCTCCTCTAGCGTTATGGGAGAAAGACTCACTCTGCTGTCTCAAATTATAGCCTCCTGAATTCCTGGGGCTCCTGGGAGGGGATATAAAAGCCCAACAGCTTGATGAATGTAATTAAGCCAATAAAGGCTGTAGCTTTGTCACAGCTGCCACCTGAGTGTGCTGCCCTTGGCTGGCACGGAGCACAAGCTGAAAAGCAGCATGGATTGAATGGGAATTTCACTGGTGTTGGTGCCCAGCAGAGCACCTGCTTGTCAGCGTGGTCAGAGATGAGCCAGAGTAGAAGGATTAGAGGTAGGAGGGATTAGATGACAGCCCATTATGGAGACACTTGACACAGCTCATCTCATAACTGTATCTGTCTCAGAAATAGACCTAGTGACAGAATAATTGCTCTGTTTGCCTGCCTGGAGGTGCTCTGGGACAGTTTCAAACTTGCATCAGGTTGCTGGGGTGGGGAGGTGCAGCTCACCTGCCCCACAGGGTCATCCTGTGAAGGACACACCCTGAGGAACCTGTCACCTGAGGGGATGTGGCTGTCCTAGGACTGAGGAATGCATTTCTTAACATAAACCCACAGACAAATTACACCATGGATGGATTGTTCTTGGGTGCAAGGAACAAGTTGGGCTGGGAGGTTTCTGGAAGATGAGGAGAATGTCAAGTTGAAACATCTTAAAAGGGTCTAAACCACCAGTGTCTCAGAGCTGGTGGGGTTTTTCCCTAAACAAGAATTTAAATAGCATCCACCTCCCAAAGTTTCTTGTCTGTGAATGAGACAGCCCCCTGGCAAACATGCTCCTCTGTGTCTTGAGGGACAGCTTTCTGCTCTGCTGAGTTTGTGACACAAAAGTTGCCTGTCTTTGAATGGAGAATTTCTGTCTACTTCTTGCTCTGTGATCATCTTCCAGTGCTGGGGATTTTTCTCAGGAGAGGTGAGGGGAAGAGAGCTGACTTTATTTAAAGTACTTTTGCTAACTGTGTTCATTGCAACTTGTATTTAGGAGGAAATGGTCCTGCAGAATCCTGGGGCTGCTGTTGCCCAAAGACAGCTTTGGCCAGAGGGCAGCTGCTGTGTTTGGCTTCAGGTTGGTAAGAGAATTGAATTCTTCAGTATTGTGTGTTTGTTTTTAATTCATTAATTACTATCCAGGCCTGTAGGCATATTGAGTCACCTGGTGAGCCTGATCTCTGAAGGTTTACCAGGAAAAATCCCAGGGAGAACAGCTGTGTATCTGTTCTGTGTGTGTTTTTGGGGAACATGAGGGGTTTGTGTAGCATGGAGTGGGACAGACACTGAGCCTGTGATGTGTTGTTATCCCTGTCTGACACTCAGCTTGAGGAGGAAAATGTCCACTGAGGCTCAAGTACTTCCCTTAGTGGGTCCCCTGCCCCTTGCAAAGAGTCCACAGTTGTGAGTGGCACCAGTGACAGAATCTGTCCCCTGTCCTGCCACCCTGTGCCAGGTGCAGTCCCAGGCACAGCTGCAGAGCTGCTGTTGTCATAGCACAGTTTAGAGCTGCAAAGAGCTTTCAAGTTCCTTGTGCAAACAGTGACAGGTTGAAGGGCAGATAAGAAATGCATTTTTTATCTTCCCTGATGTACAGTCACTGAGCACACAGGCTGGAACAGCACTTTGTCTTGGGCAGCTGACAGCTGCCTTCTGCTAAATGATTTTACGCTTTATTGAACAGAATTCGGTTTTGTTTGCAGAAGGTCAATAACAGCTTGTGACAGGCCAGCAGAGCTGGTGACAGGGAGCGTCATCAGGACTGTGAAAGGGGGAGGGAATGGCACCACAAATCAGGCATTTGGGTGCTCTGACAGCACAGCTGTCTCCCAGGCAGCATCAGGCACTGGGGCAAGCACCTGGAGCTTTTGACTTCCAAGGGAAAAGAAAGTGGAGAGGCAGCCTGATAATAAATGGGACAAGTAAAAGCTACTCAGTGCTTAGAGATCAGAAGGACAGGAATTGTTTCAGAATGGACTTTTTTAGGAAAACAGTTACAGCCTTGGTTTGTGGTTTCTCACAGATGGGGAAGGAAGATTGTTCTGGACTGGATGTCAAAAATAACTGCTGATATGTCATGTGAAATGGCCACCTGTGTGTAGCCACATGCTCCTCCTCACTGCTCAGTGGTTGCTGCAGCCACGACATGGGTAAGGGACCACTAAGTCCAAAAAGGATTTGGGTACTAGTGCCATTGGCCTGGGTGGGAGCAAGGTTTTGTCTCCTGAGACCTGTACTCCACATTAAATACTGCAAATCAGGAACTTTTCAGCTGCTCTGATACCTTGTTTTTTTTTTTCACCAGGACCTGATCTACAGTTGGCTGGAGGAAAAAGTGGTTCCCTGCTTTCTTCTGTTCCAGAATAAAATAAGTTGTGGAAAATCTTATTAGTCGAAGTTGTGTTTTATTTGGTTATTTCTGTAAATGTTGGAGTCCATGCTCTTAAAGGGGTTTTCTAACTGTTACGATTCTGATTCTTCTTGGACAGAAACGATTTTGTGCTGATATGAAGGATTTTGGATTAAAACCCTTCCTGAAATGGCTGTTGTGAGCTTACCCTTCATAGGAATCTGATAACAAAGACTTCAGTGTCTGCAGATGCAGCGTCCCAGAAGTAATTCATGGGAACAGTGTGACAGAACTAACTTATGGCTGAGGTCTGGTGCCAAATGGTTCTTGTGGTGTTCTTGGGAATACAGCCATGAATAAGTCCTTAAAATGGAGTTAACTCCAGCTCCACCCTTGGCTGGGAATGTCCCTTTTTGAAAGGGAAAAGGAAGGAGGGTGCTTGTTGTGGTTCTCACTGTTTAGTTCCTGATGTGCCTGTGAGCTGGGTGATCCCAGGCAGGATTGCAGCACCATGACAGCCCCATCCTGCTCATCTTGCCCTGAGTGTCACAGTGCTGCTGATGTCACCTGAGGCTTGGCCAGAGCTGGTTTGAGGAGGTTTCAGAGTGTCTTGGCCGGGAGATGTGAGGATCAGGCTCATTCATGTCACGAAAGGTTTTGCTGAGTGTTTGGGAACACAAAACAGGCCTGACAGGCTGCTGTGGTACCAGTGCAAGGTGGCTCTGATGGGAACAAAGGTTAATTTGAGACGTGGGAACACAAGGTGGGCCCCAAGCTAGAGATTACATCTGGAACAGGCTTGGAGCCTAACCTGCGTCTGTGAACCAGCTGGAAGCAGCCTGCTGGAGCTTCAGGTTTGGAGGTTCCCTGGCTCAGGGCCAGGGTATCTTTTGCCATCTCTGTACACCAACCTCATACAGTAAATACCATTCCAAGTGGAAAAGGGCTGTGCTCAGAGCTTAGAGTCTTGAATCTCCATGATTTAAACTGCTTTTCATCCCTGTCTGCCTTTGGAGCTGTTGCCCAGTTGAAGTCTCTACCCCTGTTACTGCTCCTCTGCTGTGGGAGGTAAAGCGGGGGGGTCTCACCCCACCAGTTCATCAAAAGAACAGAAACAGGTGTTAAGGAAAACAATCATTCAACATTTATGTAATTACACAAAGTGGGAAAGTGTCTTGGATTACACTGCTCTGTCTCCAGCCCCCACCAGCTGGAGAAGCCTCCCCAGGTGGGTGTCCCTGAGCAGTGCTGGTGGATGAAGGACAGCTGAAGGGTTCAGAACCCTCCCCTCCCTTGGGGTTTGGGGAAGGAAATTAAGAGTGACCATCACTTTGACCCACCTGGTGTGGGGCTGCCTCTCAGAGGCACCAGGGAGTCCCTGTGCAAGAAAAGGCTGACAAAGCCAGTGCCACACACACGGCTGAGGTCAGTGTCACCTCTGGGCTGCTCAGAGCCTGGACGTGTTCCTGGTGTCCTGGCTGAGCTGCTGTGACCCTCCTGGTAGCTGGTGGCTTTTGAGCCCCTTCCTTGTGAGAAAACACCAGACCTCAAGAAGGGGACAGTGACAGGGCCCTCTGTGTCTGTCCTGCTCTCTGTGCCACTGACCAGGGAGGCAAACAGATCCTTCTGTAACGTGGCACACATCCACACACAGCTGGCTGGAGCTGGGACTTTGCAGTCTTTCTGGAGAGAGGTGTTCTCCAGACATGTCACCTCTTGTCACCTGAGCCCCAGTGCAAGGATTTATCCTGCCTGCTGCAGTCCCACCATGGTGATGACTGTTTAAGGTGAAGGGCATCTTCCAGCATCCTCTTCCAGCATCACCCTGCCCCTCCTGTGCTCCACAGGGGCCACTGCTGCCCCAAACCCACATTCATGGGGCTGGCAGGGCACAGCCACAGCTGTGGTGCTTCTGGCTGCCCCAAAGGCCATGTTCAATCCCACTGATCCCTGAGGAGATGCAACATTCCTCCACCAGCACCAGCTTCCCTGTTATCCTCACATCACTGCTGGCTGTGGTGCAGCAAGCCTGCTCCGTGGGCTGGCTGGCCAGCTGGGAAGAGCCCTCAGGAGGGAGAAGGTGACCCTCAGGAGGAAGGAGAAGAGCCACAAGAGTCCTTGGACTTGCCCCTGTGGGGCAGGCTCCCGGCCTCAGCGCTGGTAGAGGGTGATGATCCCTGCGCGGTGCAGGCTCCTCCACAGCGCTGCCTCCAGCATCATGTCGTGGTTGGCATAAAACACCAGAGGTTTCTTCTCCACCTCGTAGTAGTGGTCTGAGAACTGCTCGTAGTTGTCTGTGATGAACCCGTAGGCACTCACCTGTGGGGAAGGAGGTGGGGCAGATAGAGGAAGGGTCAAGGCTTCACCTCAGGTGGTCCATCACCACCAGCACTCCCTTCAGGGGCAGGGGACGTGTAGGACAGCCACCAGGATATGCTGGAACACCACAGCAGCCAAAGGAGGGGCTCCCTTCTCCCCAGGGGAGCAGTGGCCCCGTGGCCCCTTACCTGGTCGCAGGTGTGGAGCGCGGTGAGGAGCATGAGGGCGCCGGTGCTGGGCATGTACAGGGAGCTGTACTGGGTGTTGAGGAGCTCTGACCGCAGGAACCTGATGGGGACACGGTGGCTGTGGGGTTGGCACAGCCCTGCAGCCCCCAGACCCACACCCACCCAGCCTGCTCCAGTGCCACCAGTGCCCAGTAAGGCAGGAGCACTGAGTGAAACACTGGGCTCTCTGATTGCTCCTCTCATTTGCTCAGAGGCTGGTAAAAGGCACCTCTGCTGTTTGGAGCCACCCCAACCTGGGCACCTGCTTTCATAAAAGGCAGGAAAAGACCATCCCGTTGGGACCTACTTTTGCTCCTGTTAGACTGGGACAAAATTTAATTTGTTTTGGGGAATGGAAGCAAGGTGAGCACAGGGAGGTGTAGGAGGGGATGTGAGCTGTGCTGCAGTGAACAGGAATGGCAGGGGAGAGACGCCTCTGCCTTGTGTGCAAACAGCAGGGCAGGGGTGGTTCCAGTGTCTAGGGGAGAGTGGGACTGCACTTTGATGCTGGACAGCTACTGGTCTGTACTGGAATGAGCAGAGGGCGAGGAGGCAGTCTGAGCCCAGCATGGAGCAGAGCCAGACAGCAGCCACAGTGCTCATCACCCTCACCTTGCTGTCAGGTACTGCAGGAAATCAGGATGCAGCAGCTTGAACTTCTCTGCCGATGCCTCCGGTCCAAAATATTTCTGTGGGCTGTAGCAAGGCAAGGAGAAGGGCAGAACTTTTGTTATGGGAGTCCTGGAGCTTCTTGGGGGGGACAGATGTGGGGAGAGGACAGGCGAGTCATGCCTGCATCACTGGGGGTGCTGGGGGGATCTTGGGGAGCTACTCACTCATCCCCCTTGTCCGAGCCCTCGGGCACAGGGCTGCCCTGGATGGCTGATTTCAGCATGACGTAGTCACGGATATCCGAGGGGATGAAGATGTACTTCAGGTCCTGCAGCAGGGACACAGACAGGGCACTTGGCAGGGGGTTTAGGGACACGGCCCATGCTTGCAGGAGAGGACTGAGGACTCTCGAGATGGGGAGGAGATCTCAGAAGCAAGCCCAGCCTGAAGGGACAGCTTGATTCAAGTCCCCAACAAGCCCTCAAGGTCTCACCTTGCCCTGGGGGATCTGGGTGAAGCCATACTCCTCGTAGGAGACGAGTGAGTTCTTCATGGTGTTCACCGTGAAGCCGTAGAAGGAGACCTTGGTGCCGACGTCCTCCTCGAAGCCCTTGATCACGGCACCGTTGAGCCTGCAGGAAAAGCAGAGAGCATGTGTCCAGGGCTGGCATCTCCCAGCAGCCATGGCCCCATCCTGCCTGGGATTCACCCTCACCTGAAGACCAGGTCGTGGCTGTCGATGGCCTTGCCCTGCCGCGAGCCGTTGAGGATGCCACCGTTGCCCACCACGGCGCAGCGGACGCAGCCCCCAGAGAAGGTGGCCCTGTCGAAGAGGTGCCTGTTGGCCGAGGCGTTGAGGAGCTGCAGGGTGCTGCCCACCACTGGAATGGAGCAGGATGAGACCAGTCAGCAGGGAAAAAAAAGGTGTGTGCCGACCCATGTGAGCACGTGCAACAGCACGCACAGAGCTGGCACAGCACAGCCAGGAGCAGCACACAAGAAAACTCACACCACCCCCGTGCAGGAGAGAGGTCTGCAGGTGGGATATGGGGGCACCACACAGGCTCTCCTCTCCCAGCTTGGTGTCACCTCCTCTTATCTCTTATCTCCCCATGCTCCTAACCCTGCTGCAAGCAGTGGCCACCCAAGGCTGTGCAAGGCACAGAGATGCATCCGGATATCTCCAGCCCTGCAGATGCTGCTGCCTGTGCTGGCCACATCCCCTCTGATGATGTCTCTGCAAATGCCACTGGTTGTCTCCTGCTTGCCGTTCCCAGCACTTCCCAGCCCAGGGATTGAAGCTGGCAGCTGCCAGGGAAAACAGAGAGTGGGTTTGGGGTGGGAAGGGAAACAATCTGCATGCACAACAATGGAGCTGGTTGTCCGAGCTCCTCCGGCCCCAGTTAATAATCACAGACACACTGGAGCTTTTATTCAGGGAAAATGTCACAAGATGCAGCAAGAGCCGCACCCTCTGCCCTGTGCCTTGGGAGGTGGGGTGGGAAGAGATCAACATTCCTGGCTCCTCTGCAGAGCTCCTTGCCTGTCCCGTATCTCCAGTCCCTTCTGGGCTCCCCAATCCCCTCAAGCTGCCCCACATCCCAGCTGGGTCTGTACCTGCGAGGGACAAGCCTTGCCAGCCATAGGGGACATGCCGTGTCTTCAGCCTGTCCCAGGTCTCCAGGGTGAAGTGCTGGTCCCACATCAGCACCGGGGTGTTGAAGCGGAAGATCTCCCGAAACTTGGGGTCTGCATTTGCTCTGGCCATTACAGAGTGGGGGCAGGAGCTGGGCTGGGAGGGAGGAAGGAAGATCCCTGCTCAATCTCCAGCCTGGCTCTGCCTTCCCTGTGACACCTCCACCCCTCAGCAGGCTCTCTCCAAGGTGAGAACAAACCCAGGGACAGAAATGCTCCTTGTCCATCACATGTTCTGCCGGGTCACCCAGGCAGGGCATTGCCTCGTGCCTTGGTTTTGTGCTGCAGAACAGCCTTTGGCACCCAGCTCGGTGGGGCTGGCAGAACCAGGGCTTACAGTCACCTGAGGGCAGAAAGATTCAGCACCTTCAGGTGTGGGCAGCCCGTTAAAGGGCTCTGCTCTGTGAGAACACAACAGTAACAGCTCCCCTCAGGGCCCGGGGCCATCCCCATGAGTCTCTGGCCTGGACTGCTGGCCCAGGAGTCACGGGGTTGGATGGGGGTGGTGATGCTGCCTCCAGCCTCCACACTGGGCAATGGCAGCAGGGAGGCCTGGGGAGAATCACTCGTGTGGATGGACAAGGTTGCTCCTCTGTAAACCCCTTCCAGAGGATGCTGCTCCTCCTCAGCCTCCCCACACAGCCCTTCAACCAACAAAACCCAGCATGGAGGGGGCACGGGCATCACTGTGCTGTGCTAATGATTACCTGCTTTCTGCTGGGCTCCGGCTCCTCCAGCTCGGCAGAGGGCTTGAAGGAATTCCCACTGGGATGGGGGAAACATATGGCAGAGTTAAAAATCCATTGCTTGCGAACTGGGGAAGCCCACAGTGGGCAGGGCCCTCCCAGCTCCTGCCAGGATGGCTGAGCATTTTCCCTCCTTACCTCTCCAAGCTGCCTCCAAGAGCCCACCTGTGGCTGCCGGCTCCCTGTGGTGTCCCTGAGGGAGCCAGGACCAGCGGCCCCGGCTGCAGCAAGCTGGGAGAAGACAAGTGAGGGCTCAGCTGAGGAGGGGACACTGAGCACCCTGACATCCCCCCGCTGTGAGAGCCACAGGGCAGCACCACGACCCCTCCATTTATCTCCTCTTCACCGCTGCTGTGCCCACCCACACCCATCTGCAAGTGGAGAGAGGAGGTTTTGCAAAATGCAGGGTTTGTGCAGCCACTATCTTCTGCTGGGTCCGACCTCCAGGACTCCCATAAACCAAAAACCACACCCAGCCCAGCCTGCAGCCTTGGGGAATTCCAGCTGAGACATCCCTGGCTCTTCCCACCATCCCACCATTCCTGAGTCCCAAGAGGACCGGGCTGGAATAAACTGGACAGGCCAGCAGGACACATTTAGTTGTTCTATTGGAGAAGCAATGTGCAACTGGGCTCTGGAAGCTCTCAGGGTGCATGGGACACCCTCTGCCATGGAGGTGGCTGGGGCATGCCCTGATCCTTCATTAGTAGCAGGGGCTGCCCACCCTGAGCAACTTGGGGTGCCCTGAACCCCACGGGGCCAGGCTGAGCTGCCCCAGCCCCTGGGGGGGCACTGGGGCTGGGCAGGCGAGCAGGAGGTGGGAGCCCACCGGAGGGGAACAGGCTCCCATTCATCCTCACACAGAAAGGCCCTTCAGAGCCCCCGGCCAGCCCGGGCAGCAGGTGCTGCGGCCAGAAGGGGGCTATTGTGGAGGAGACAAGGGCTCCTTGTTACAGGATCTCTGCCTGGGAGCCTGGGGACAGGTAAAGGCAGGTGGGGAGCGGAGCCTTACCCCCCCAACCCTGCTGGCAAGACGTATCCTGGCACAGGGGCACAGCAGGAGTTGGGTTTCTGTCCCTGCCATGGCCCCTGTCAACACCAGCAGCACCCACAGCCCTGCTCAGGAGCAGATCCAAACCCATCTGCCAGCCAAACCCTGCTCTGTGCCACTCTGGGGGCATGGCATGACAGGGGAGGACAGCCCAGCACCCTGCCTGGGGGCTGAAGCATGTCCCCAGGCGTGGATGGAAGGGCAGCACCAAGCAGGTTTTATTCCCAGCACCTTCCTTGCACCATCCCAGCACTGCCAGCTCTGGGCAGGGCATGCTGAGGGTGCTGAGCCCCAACAGTGGAGCAGGGCAGATTTTAAATCAAGCCCATGTGTCTTGCCTTGGTGTCTCATAGGAAGTCAGGTTCCAGCAGGAGCAAAGCCCCCACCACTCCAAACAGCCTAGGGGTCAGCACAGCAGGGCCCCCACCAGCTCACCCCTGAGGCTCATCCTGAGACCACCTCAGCAGGCAGAGAGAGGAGGGAGGGAAAATGCTCAGGAGGGTCCACGAAGATGGAACTGAGCCATCCCAGGGAGATGCAGAGCTGCAGCTTTCTGCAGGGCCTTTCTGGTGTTATCCTGCATCATCCAACTAATCCCAGCCTGAGCAAATTTATCTGTTCCCTTGGCTTGCAGGGGGCAGTGCAGGGTCTGCTCACAGCAAGGGCAAGGCCATCAGAGGCTGTGCCAGACCTGCTGGTTACGCTGGAAGCTGCTCTTTCAGCCCAGGTACTGACAGCACATCCTCCAGGGCAAAGCTCTCCCACACAAGCGTCCCACAGCTCTGGATCCCAAGGCACAGCCCCGGAGAGCTGCCCTGGGGTGCAGGGAGCTGCCCTGGGGTGCAGGGAGCTCAGCCCAGCCACCACACAACAGATGGACCAGGGGCTGGGGAAACCTCCCTGCTCCAACCTCGAGCTGGCTCCTGCCAAGCACTGAAGTCCCTGCGTGCAAAGCCCCTGGGTTGCCCACCCACCCGTTTTCTGGCCACAGAGGTGCAGCTCCCACCAAACCCTGAGGCTGTTACCCTCACCCACCATGTCCAAACTTCAGCTGCATCCAAGCAGCCTCTCCCTGTCCCACCACCTCCCCAGCCCTTCCCACCAGGTTCACAAGCCCAGCTGCACATCTCTGCCCACCCAGCCCCTCCCCAGCTCTCCTCTCCTGTTTCTTCCCTTTCCCTTCCCCAGCTCACCCAGTGCCTGCAGCACAAGGCAGAGCCCTGGGCAGTGGCAGTGCGAGGGTGCTGCACTACTTTCTGAGCTGCCAGGGATCTGTGGCTGTGCCCTGGATGGAGGGAGGTGGGCACAGGCAGCCTGGCAGCTCGGCTCCTGCTGACCTTCCATGGGAGCTGGGCCCCAACCCCACCCATGGCCGGACACAGTGGGTGGCACCTGCTCATCGTTTCTTGCAGGCTTTGTGCTGAACTGATAAATCGGTGCCAGCACCTCCCTGCACTTGCTTGCCAGCTGTGGGTGCTGGAGCCAGCTCTCCAGCGTTGCTGCTGCCCAAACCCTGCCGGGAAGGGCGTGGGGCAGCCGGCCCCCCACCAAACAGCATCTCGGCGGCATGACAGGGAGCCAAGCGCTTTGACGTCACCTGCCAGGATGTGGTGAAGCACCTCGTGCTGCTTGGTTGACTCAGAAGATGACAATTCTGCCCGGGACCGACAGATGCACAATGGGGCTGCGGGAAGGAGTGGCTGTGGCTGCCCGGGCACTGGCGGTGGCAGCAGAGCCAGCCAGGGCTGGGTGCACTCCCTCACCATCGTGACATTCACAAATATGACGTTTCTGGTCCAAGGCCATCCCTCATTTCCGGAAGATAACGCTGTGTGTGAGTGTTGTGAGCACACACTCTGGCCTTATCTTCAGCAAATACTCCCAGGGCCCCACAGAAACATTTGAGGGAGCCAAAACAGCAACAAGAACCCGCTCTTGCTCCATCTCACCACGAAGGGCTGAGCTCCAGAAGCATCCTTCCTTGGTGCACAGCAGGAGTGGCACAGCGAGGCTGGGCAGAGCTCCATGCTCGTCCCATCTGCCCTAAGAATGAAGCCACGACTGCAGCCAGCAGCTCACCAGTGGGGTTTGGGAGATGGATGGGCAGGGAGTGGGACAGGGCTGTGCCCACCTGAACCCCAGGGGATTTGGCTCTCTCCATCCCAGCTCTGCTGGGAACAGGGCATTTGCCACTTCCATGGGGCCACCAGCTTTGTGCAGAACTGCAGAGGGACTTGGCATTGCTGTGGGGGTCCTGGGGTGAGCTGGTGCTGGCAGCAGCCACCATCCATCAGAGATCAGTTTCCTCCTAATCCCCTTTGTGCCTCTGTACTTCTGCATGGAGACACTGCTCACACAAACCTCCTACTGAAACCGCGTCACCTGCACCCACAGGTGAGGACTCTGACCCTCCTGTCCCTCCTTGCAGCGTAGGAAATGAGTGCTCTGTGATGGCACCTCAGCCTTGTGAAATGGCCAGCCCAGTTCCAGCTCTGGACTCAGCTGGCAGGCCAGCACCAGTTCCTGCAGGGACACAGCTCTGCTGGGACGAGCAGCACTCATGCAGTGCCATGTTTGTAACGACAGGGAATTGAAGCAAACAGGCAGCACTGTGGCTTGGGTTTAGCTTTAGGAGCTGAATTAAAGCCAAGAGGAGAGTCCAGGAGGGCTTTGGAGCACAGGTCAGCTCTGTGTTACCTCCCGCTGGGCCCCTCTCCGGGGCTGGACAAGCTGACCCTTGGTCCCATCAGTCAGGGGCTGGAGCCTGGGCTGGCTTTCCAAGGAAGGTGACCTGGGGCTGTGGCAGGTCCAGGCAGGGTTAGCCCAACATGTGGTGGGGGGAACCTGCTCCCTGCTTCCATCCCAGGGGTTTTCTCCACACCCATAGACCCTGTGTCAGAGCACAGCCGGTTTTCATTCCCAGCTCCAGCGTGGGCCATGGGCACATTCTGCTGCCCTCATGGGCCTCAGTTTCCCCTCCAGTGGACATCAAGCTCTTTGTGGGTGACTGCCCCGGGCAGTTTTTGGCAACGCTGCCGCTGGCACCACTGCACACCCGGCACGGCGAGGGTGGAAAGAGCCAACAGCCAGCCCGGGCTGCTGCAGATACCCCTGATCCACCAGCCCGGCAGGAGAGGGGACCTCTCCCTTTGGCACGGTGGCATCGGGCAAGGAGAGCTCCCAGCTGGGGAAGAAAGAAGGTCTGAACCCCAGGGCAGCTCATCCGGCTGCATCCTCAGCAAATCCCGCTGCTAATCTCACCCTGCGCAGGACCGGCTCCGGTCCCCACAGCATCCCCCATTCCGGTGGGGCTCTGTCGCACCGATGGCACCCAAAAGCACCCACGAGGAGGGGGAGGACACCCACAGCGCTCTCCTGGCCCAGCACCTGATGCTCGCAGGGGACAGGGCAGCCGGTCCCGCAGCCCGAGCTCCTGCGGGCTCCTTGCCCCGCACCCGGCGGGGCTCCCCGGGGCAGCCCAGCACCCCCTGCCCTGGGCACGGGGCAGGCTCAGGAAGGGGCTCCGGGAGGTTTGGAGGATGCAGGGAAAGCAGACAAAGGCGGAGTTGCAAATTGCTGGAGTTTGGAAAACGCTTCAGCCCCGAGTTCGCGAGCGGTGCGGGCGGCCCGGGGGATCCCAGCCCGGGGCAGCCGTGCCCTGCCTCTGCAAGGGGGGGTCGGTGCAGCTCCGTGGGGGCCAAACCTCCCCCAGGACGATCAGCGGGCTCCAGTCCCGCACCAGCCCGGCGGGAACACGCGGTTGGATCCGGGTTGGATCCCCAGCCTCAGCCGCGCCTGCACTCTGCAGGGGTTTCTCTGCACTGTGATGCGCTGAACCCTCGGAGGGGTTCACCCCAATGCGGGGACCCTTGGAGACCCTCCGTGGCCTTGGGGTCCCGCTCTGGGCAGCGCTGGGCTCGGTTGGGGGCCGTGGGCAGGAGCCGGTGCCCAGGACTCAGAGCACAGCCTGCTGCCAGCCTATTTCCCAAGGCGGCCGGGGCAGAGCTGCGATCACCAGCCCTGAGGGGCCCACACCGGCACCCCGATTCCCCCTGCCCATCCCAGCGCGCGGGATTTACAGATCCCCGCCTCCCTGTCCCATCCCGTCCCCCCTTACCTGGCTATGATCCTCTGGCTGGTGGGCGCCTCCACCGTAGCGTGGTAGTGACTGTAGAGGAGCAGGGAGGATGTTAAACCTGCCAGGAGCAGAAGGCAAAGCCTTTTCCAGTGCGGGGACCCCATCCCGAGCAACTCAGCCCCCGGAGCAGCGCAGGCGAGCGGGAGGGTGGCAGCCAGCCCCGGGCACACGAAGTTCCCGGTGCCTCCGCTCTCCCAGCCCGGTGGGCGCGGACAGCGCTGCGGGCTGGCTCCGTCCTGCCCCGGGTGCCCAGCCGCACTTCGGAGCAGGCTGGGATATTCCTCCGGAGCGGTGGGAGGGAGGGTGTAAACCGGAGGGAGGAGGCACCAGGCTGACTGGTTCAGACTTGCTGAGAAAAAAAAGCACTTTTGAGCTGCATTTTCTCCGAGCTGGGGATTAAACATTTACCCAGACGAGAAAGAAACTGAAATTTTTTTTCTTTTTTTCGTTTTCTCTTTTTCTTTTCAATTATTTTTTTAACCTCCTTTTCACGCCACCCACCCAAGGCTCATAAGCAGGGGTTCCCCTTTTTGTAACTTTCTTGTCCGACTCAAACACGTGGGTGTTTGGGCTGCACCCACACGGACACCCGGCGGCCCCACGGTGCCACCCCCGAGCATATCCGCTCATTCTTGTTATTATTCTTATTTTGTGCTCCTCAGAAACCGCAGGCTCTGAAGTCGGGACCCCGACAGCAGCACCCTGTCGCAGCCACCCAGTGAACCCGCCAGGAGAGAGGACAAATGTGGGGGAAAAGGGGGGACACTAATGGGGTGCTGCCACTAAAGAGGAGGGGGGACACGGTTGGGGTGCTGCCCCCGGGTCCCCGGCACGTTCTGGTTGAATGGCTCCCCTGCATTTGCAGCAAACAAAACCTTTCAGGGCTTTGTGGAAAGCTCGACAAAGAGTTTGGGTTGGAGGAAAGGAGAAAAGGGTTTGGGGGAAAATCTGCATGAATTATTTTGGTATTTTCGGAGAGGATGTGCTCCAGTTTCTTTTTTGAAAGAGTATCTTGGTTATTTTAGTTCAACTCCGAAAGAACCAGCCTGTGAACTGAAGGATATGCATACCAAGATGTTTGTTGCAGTGGGGGAAGGGACTCAGCAGGCAAACAAGCCTTTTCAGTTGAACTGTAGGGATTTTGGGGCGTTGGATTTTTAGGAAGTCACCAGGCTCAGGGAGCAGCACTTGGTGAGCCCTGCTCCATCCAAACCCTTTGCCCATGGCTCCCTGAGCACTCAAGAGTTGTTCCAGGCTCTCACACACCTCCAGCCCCTGCACAAATACCCTTTTGCATTATTCAGCCCCAAAACCTGGGCCCAAACCCTCTCCCTGCCCCTGGGTCCCACTGTGCCTGCATTTTCCCCAACTTTCCTTAATCCCCTCACATCCAACCACTCCCCACTTCCTTTCCAGCCTGCCCAGACAGGTTCAAAGGAAGATAAAAGCAAAACATATTTTAACAGGAGTTTGCTTCAATCTCCACTTGCTTCTACTGCAGATCCCTCCATTGCCAGCCCTGGTCCTCTGGGAATTTTGGCTGTCTGGGGATGGCACCGCATTGGCATCCACAAAGTGCCAGGCTGTGGTGTGAACACGGCAGCAGCTCAGTGCCTGAGGACCCCATCCCGAGCAACTCAGCCCCCGGAGCAGCGCAGGCGAGCGGGAGGGTGGCAGCCAGCCCCGGGCACACGAAGTTCCCGGTGCCTCCGCTCTCCCAGCCCGGTGGGCGCGGACAGCGCTGCGGGCTGGCTCCGTCCTGCCCCGGGTGCCCAGCCGCACTTCGGAGCAGGCTGGGATATTCCTCCGGAGCGGTGGGAGGGAGGGTGTAAACCGGAGGGAGGAGGCACCAGGCTGACCGGTTCAGACTTGCTGAGAAAAAAAAGCACTTTTGAGCTGCATTTTCTCCGAGCTGGGGATTAAACATTTACCCAGACGAGAAAGAAACTGAAATTTTTTTTTTCTTTTTTTCTTTTTCTCTTTTTCTTTTTAATTATTTTTTTTTTAACCTCCTTTTCACGCCACCCACCCACGGCTCATAAGCAGGGGTTCCCCTTTTTGTAACTTTCTTGTCCGACTCAAACACGTGGGTGTTTGGGCTGCACCCACACGGACACCCGGCGGCCCCACGGTGCCACCCCCGAGCATATCCGCTCATTCTTGTTATTATTCTTATTTTGTGCTCCTCAGAAACCGCAGGCTCTGAAGTCGGGACCCCGACAGCAGCACCCTGTCGCAGCCACCCAGTGAACCCGCCAGGAGAGAGGACAAATGTGGGGGAAAAGGGGGGACACTAATGGGGTGCTGCCACTAAAGAGGAGGGGGGACACGGTTGGGGTGCTGCCCCCGGGTCCCCGGCACGTTCTGGTTGAATGGCTCCCCTGCATTTGCAGCAAACAAAACCTTTCAGGGCTTTGTGGAAAGCTCGACAAAGAGTTTGGGTTGGAGGAAAGGAGAAAAGGGTTTGGGGGAAAATCTGCATGAATTATTTTGGTATTTTCGGAGAGGATGTGCTCCAGTTTCTTTTTTGAAAGAGTATCTTGGTTATTTTAGTTCAACTCCGAAAGAACCAGCCTGTGAACTGAAGGATATGCATACCAAGATGTTTGTTGCAGTGGGGGAAGGGACTCAGCAGGCAAACAAGCCTTTTCAGTTGAACTGTAGGGATTTTGGGGCGTTGGATTTTTAGGAAGTCACCAGGCTCAGGGAGCAGCACTTGGTGAGCCCTGCTCCATCCAAACCCTTTGCCCATGGCTCCCTGAGCACTCAAGAGTTGTTCCAGGCTCTCACACACCTCCAGCCCCTGCACAAATACCCTTTTGCATTATTCAGCCCCAAAACCTGGGCCCAAACCCTCTCCCTGCCCCTGGGTCCCACTGTGCCTGCATTTTCACCAACTCTCCTTTATCCCCTCACATCCAACCACTCCCCACTTCCTTTCCAGCCTGCCCAGACAGGTTCAAAGGAAGATAAAAGCAAAACATATTTTAACAGGAGTTTGCTTCAATCTCCACTTGCTTCTACTCCAGATCCCTCCATTGCCAGCCCTGGTCCTCTGGGAATTTTGGCTGTCTGGGGATGGCACCGCATTGGCATCCACAAAGTGCCAGGCTGTGGTGTGAACACGGCAGCAGCTCAGTGCCTGAGGCTGGCAGTGCTGTCACTGCTGGTCTTATCCCACTGGGAGAGAGGGCACTGCACCCGGGACACTACAAAAGGACAGGGGCCAGGCTGATTTCAAAGCAAACTTGCAGGGAACCCTCCCTGCTGCTGTGCAGGGCAGCTGTGGCAGGAAGGCTGGCTGGGCACGGGCTGTCCCAGGGAAGGAGAGAGCAGCTGGAAGGACAGGACAGACCACGACCACTTGGACACACAGGGATGAGACTGAGCTTAAAGCCCAGCTGGAGCTGAAGCTGTGGAAGAACAGGCAGGAAGAGGGGGTCACATGTACCCCAGCAGCAGAAGGCAGCTCAGAGAAATAGGGGTGCATCAATGGAGGGACTTGATGCTTTTTGCCTCTATCACTAAACCCTAACCCTAACCCTCTCTCACTAAAACTGCTCCCAGCCCTCGGGGTACAGGCATTTTCTGGAAGTCCCAGAGCCAGCAGAGCATGGTTGAGTCTGGGGTCCTGCTCAGAGCCCCCCAGCCTGGAGCTGTCCCCACCCTGTGTGACCCCGGGTCTGCCTTGCTCTGCCTTGCGCATGGCTGGATGTGCTCCCTGTGATCCGGTGCCTTGGCTCACGTGCTCTTGACTCTGGCCCTTCGTTAACCACAGCTAATTATTACCAACTGCTCGAGTAAGTCACAAGGGACACAGCAAGGCTTAGCTCCAGATGGATGACCAATGATCCAGGGGAAATGGACCTGGGGAAAGTCAGGAATTTGCCATTTGGAAACATTTATGACCCAAGCATGTAAATGCTGGTGGAGTGGCAGCTTCAAGGGCTGGAGGAGCTGGTTTCTTCACATCTCACTGTTTCCATGATATGTGGTTTTCTACTGTTGGTTTTATTTTCAGCGGGGTGAAAATGAGATGCACAGTTCTTCATCTGCTCTACTTGTTTTGTGCTACAATGCATTTTGGACTATGCCCCAAAATTAAGTGGTGCTTAATTTAGAAGTTAAATAAGTGTGAAAAACCTTTTAGGATGGCAGTTGCCAAATAAAGATTAGGAAAAGAACATAAAAGAAATTACAATGGAAACCAGAAAGTGTCATTTTTAGCCTGGGCTTTTTATTCCAGTGATTACTTCTTGGAAACAGAACCCAAACCCTCCCAGTGACTAGAGAGCACAAGAGGAGAATAAACATATTTTGCACCAGCTGGCTGCTAGCCACAGGTCGGTAGAGGAAAAATCTCATGGTCTTTGCCATGATGAACCATGCAGGTAGGAGAATGAGATCTCCAAAAATCTCCTGGAGGATTTACACATCCAAATTCATTCAGCACGGGTCAGAGGTACATTTAAGAAAGTGCCAAAAACCTGCTCACAGAGCAGGTCCCTGAAAGGCAGAGCTGTTAGCCCCGAGAACGGGGGCCATATGGCTGCTGCGGAGGCACGGCCGTGGCAGCATGAAGAATTCATCAGCAGATGTCCCGGGAGGTGACGCACGGCCCCTGCCTGCAGGGCAGCGGGAGCAGCTCGGCCACAGCTCCCCTGGCCCGGGGGAAACGGGTCAGGCACGCTCCCCCACATTCTGCTCGGCTTTGTGCTGGATTTGTAGGTGTTTCTACAACAAAGGGCAGGAGAAGTGACCACACAGAGGATGCCTGGAGATGGGGGTGACAGCAGGGTGACAGCAGGGTGACAGCAGGGCGCTGGCTGTGGGACCAGAGATGCTCAGGGCTGGGCTCTGCCCTCCTGCCCACAGGCTGCAGGGGGGGAAAGGGGCTTGGAGGTGCAAGAAAACTGCTCAGAGAAGGGCAACGAAGCTGGTGAAGGGTACAGAACACACATCCCTTGAGGAGAAGCTGAGGGAGCTGGAGTTGTTTGGCCTGGAGAAGAGGAGGCTTTGTCACTCTCTACAAGTCCCTGACAGGAGGGTGTAGCCAGCTGGGGAGCGGTCTCTTCTCCCTGGCAACCAGTGACAGGATGAGAGGACATAGTCCTGAGCCAGGGGAGGTCTAGGTTGACCTTAGGAGGAATTTATTCTTAGAAAGGGTTGTCAGGCATTGGAATGGGCTGCCCAGGGAGGCAGTGGAACCACTGTCCCTGAAGGGGTTTAAGGAAAGGCTGGATGTGGCACTCAGTGCCATGGTCTGGTTGACAAGGGTTGTCCAGTCAAAGTTTGGAATCAATGATATCAGAGGCCTTTTCCAGCCAAAGGGATTCTGTGACTCTGTGATCTTTGTACCAGTGTGGCACCCTATCATCCCCTCCTGCTCTTCCCCAAAGCAGGAAGGTTCTTGGGGTGAGCCGTAGGCTGAGGTGGCAGGTCAGGACCTCAGGAGCAGTGGCAGGATGTGGCTTGGGCTGGCTCGTGTTGGCTCGCTCCCCTTGGCCCTGCTGGCCCAGCACGCTCTGTCCCAGGTGCCTGAGCATGGCAGAGCCCTTGGTCAGCCCTGGACCGCTGAGCAGGCCCAGAAAAGCCAAACACAGCTCAAAGGCCATCCCCTCTCCACTGGCACGAGGCAACCTGGGAGGCTCTGAGCTATGCCAGGAGGGGTGCAGAGCTGGGAAACACCTCTGAGAAATTAGGGTGACGATGCAAACCACTGCCTTCCCCCTTCTTGGGGGACCAAGAAGACATCTTGGACCAAGATGTCATCTCTGGACCAAGCAGAGCAGATATCAGCTGATATAAGCTGATATCTTAGCAGAGCAACCATTCCCTGGGGTCTGCTCAAAGCCACATGTCCCTGGGATCAGGCCAGGTTCTGTCCCCAAAGCTGGGGAGAGGGGACACCCCGTTTGGGTGTGGGTGGGTGACCCAGCCCCTCGCCCACCGACCCGTGTGGTCCCATCTGACACTGCATGGCTGCCATGGGAGGGATGGAGGGAGCTTGGGATGTCCCCAGGACTCAGGAAGTGTCTTTCCAGAATTTACCACCCCAAGGGCTGGCCAGGCCAAGCTGGGAAAGCTCTGCAGCACCCAAGGTCCTGTTGCTCAGCCTGGCAGAGGAGCCCTGCTGCACCCCCTGGAGCTGTTTACCTGCAGGGCCCTGCTCCAGCACCTGGAGGTGAGGGCTCCTGGCAGGTCAGCTGGTGCTTTTTCCACAACAAAGCCAAGGGCTGCTCCTTTATCTTGTTCTCCCTCCCCTATTATCAATAGTTTTTCTGGTCCAACTGGATTTACCTGCTACCACAACCCCAAGAAAGGGAGAAGGTCCACACAGAGGAGGCAAGGAGGGGAAACCTCCCACTCTGCCCCCAAGGCTTGCTCCAAACCTCTCAGCAACTGAAGAACATTAACAGCACCTGCTGAGTCTCCAGCACAGAGCTTTTAGTGCTGACCTGGAGCAGGCACACAGCTCTGCCACACTCCCACAGCATCCCACCAGCCACAGAGGCTGGAGAGTAACACATCCAGAGGGAGCAAGTCCATGCTGGGAAGCTGGGTGCTGTTATCCAGCTCTGGCTGCTCTGTGCCTGTTCCCTCCCTGAGGCAGGAGTGACAATACGGATGTGCCACCACGGCACGAGGCTGCCCTGGAGCTGTGTGTGGCACACACAGTGGCTCCCTCCAGCACCTGGTTGGGTTTGGGGTTGGCTGCCACCTTTAGAAGGTACCTCAAAGCCCAGGACATGGTGCAGAGCCCACCCTGTCCCTGCTCCTGGCAGGGCCAAACCCAGAGAGGATCCAGAGAGCAGGGCTGCACTGACCAGGAGCAAGGACCAGATGGGCTTTGCACCTCTCACTTGTCCCCAAAATGCATCCCTGTCCCCCAGCAAGGCCATGTCTGCTTCCTCCTGCTCCATCTGCAGTCAAGGAGCTGTGCACACACAGCAGGACAGGGTGGGCTCTGCTCCTGCTCTACAGGTGGGCAGTCACACTGAAAGAGGGAAGAGGTGGAAATGAAGCAATAAATTTGAATCCCTGCCAGGAAGATGACACCGTGAGGGCTTCTGGGTGACAACTGGTTTTGGTTTCTACAGTCTGGTGGGGAATATTTAAAGGCTGTTAACTCTTGAGGAACCCCAGGAGGAGTCTGGCACAGCTGTAAGGTTCATGGTACTCACCAAGAGCTTTTGAAAATAGCAGGGCTGACAAAACAGCAACTTCTGGACATGCTGAGGCACACATTTATTTATCCCCCAAATCAAATGTCTCTGTTTAAATCCTGCAGCCCCCAGAGCTCTGCTGGCAGTGGGGAATCCACTGGTGGCTGGCACTGGGTACTGTGTCCTTGCAGGAGGAGGAGTGGCTGTGTCTGAGCATCCCTCGGGATGCCAGACCTGATCCCACCATCAGCCCCGCTGCTTGTGCAGCCTTCAGCTCCACGCCACGCTGCAGGAGCAGAGGCCACAGCTTTGCACACACCCTGTGACTGCGAGGCACCAAACCTCTGCTCCGTGTGTCCCCTCACTCCCCAGGGAGCTGCAGGGCTGTGGCACACCAGGATGTGCCAGAGCCGGCACAAAGACAGATCCCTGAACAGGAGCTGCCACCTGGTGGCACAGGGACAATCTTGATGTCGTGCCAACCACAGAGACCTGGATTTCAGGGTGTCCCTGCACCGTGGCACTGAGCAGGCTGGGGCTGCTACAGCACAGCTCTGCAGTGCTGCTTTCACCCTGGGACACTCACCCTGCTGGAACTTGCAATCCTGAATCCTGGCTCTTGCCAAGGGTGCTCCAGCTGTAGCTGCTCTCCACAGGCTTTGTTCCATTTGTGCCAGGCTGGAAGTTGGCAGGGAAATGCCACCTCCAACCCTGTTCAGCTTGCTGTGGCCATGCTGGACCTGATGCCACAAGATGCTCTGGTGAGGCACAGCTGGACTTGTGCTCCAGGGAATGTGTCCCAGTGCCAACCTCAGCCAGCCCACAGTGGGACGGGATGCCTTGGTGCAGGGGGACAGGAGCAAAGTGAGGAGGTGAGGGGGACCATCAGGTCAGAGTGGCTTGCCTGGCATCAGGAAGAATGTGGCTTTGAGCTCGCTGGGAAACTTCAGGCCAAGCCAAGATTATCCCTGATAACATCAAACTCAGCTGTGCTGAGAGAAAAGCCTGGAGGGAACAGGCTCTGGGGAAATCCTCCTGGGAATTTCCTTCCCTTGCCTCTGGGAAGCCTTGACACCAGGGAAAAGCGTGGGCTGGGGGCTGCCAGCCCATCCCAAAGCCCCCTCACCCACTGGGGAATCCTTGCTCAGTGGGACTCAGCCCCTTCCTGCTTCCCAAAGGACAGAGGAACAAAAGAGGAGGAGGGGGGGAGGGAAAGGTCTAAGAGAAACTCCTTCCAACTTCTGGGGAAGAGAAAAGCCCTATTCAGGCAGGAAGAATACCCGGTGGAGCCGGTCACTAAGCAACCCACAGCAATGTGGTGTGGCCTGAGGGACAGGCAAGGAACAAAACTGCCTCACTGCCCAGCCACAGCCCACCAGGGAGAGCCTGCAGGGTCTGGGGACAGGCCACACCACCAGGGCCACCTGGGGACAGAGTGCACAGCCACCACGAGGGGCTGAGGCATCCAGCAGGTCCGCAGCTCCTGGCTGCAGGAGTTTCTCCTCAGGCAGCTCTGGATGGTGACCAGCCTCACTCAGGCTTCCCTGTTTGCTGCTCAGGAAGGATTTCTGCTCTGCTGCAAAGCCCGTGGGCCTGGCATTCCCACAGGGCTGCATCATCCCAACAGAGGCACCGTGCATTTCGGACAGCTCCCTGCTCCCACGGGCTCCTGATGTGCACAGCAGCCAGGCACAGGCTATACCCTCTCCAGAGAAGCTGAATTCTGCATTTAGATTCTCACTGTGGGCGGTTGTCCTTCACAAACAAGCTCAGTGAGACATGAGAAACTGCCCGGCCTCTCTGCAGCACAAGGAAAAAGGGAAAAGGAAATCAAGCCTGACAAACCCTGCTGACAATCCCGGCTGAAATGCCTTCCTTGGAGCCCAGAGAGTCCCTGGAGACACTGCTGCCCCCAACAAAAATGCTGCAGAAATGGAAAAACAGTCACAACCAAGCAGGTCTGGTGAGTGTGCAGCTGGTTAAGCCCAGGGACATGCTCTGCACCTGCTGGGACACTGGAGGTGGCTTTGTGCCTGCACGGCGTCATGTGGGAAACAGCCAGCCCTTCATGCATTTCTCTTGAATATCTGATACACTTGGAGAACAGTTGCTGGGACAAGGGCAGACTTGCCAGGTGTTCACACACTTCCTCAGGGAGGTGTCTGGCTGGTGCTGATCCCTGTCCTGCAAGGTGAACAGCTGGGGGATGCTCAGGTGTGTCCACACAAGCTGCAGAGCTTCTCCAAATAAGATAATCTCATTATCCCTCAGTCCTGTACTCTCCTGGCTTTGCCATCTGTTGTATCTCAGCCATTAAACGTCAATTCTGGGTGCACTAAATAACCACAACCCACAGGGCTGCACGAAAGATCAGCTTGGCCAAAGTTGTGCCATTTATTTTGGTTACAAAACCCCTTCCAGGAGGCCAGCATGCTCCAGGTGTGCTGGCTGCAGCTGGGCCCCTCTCAGCACCACGGGGGACAGGCACTTCAGCCAGCAGCAAGGACACATGGCATCCATCCCTGGACTTGGAGAGCTTCCACCTCTCCTCCCAACAGGACAAACACAGAGCCCTGAGCACAGCTGGGAGCCAAGCATGACGAAGTCCAGCTATGCAAGGACTTGGCATATCAGGTCCATGCCACAAAATTCACATTTTGTGCAGCCAGGGGAGCCCTGGGGCAAGAGGCACAGGTACAGGAGGTCTGCTGCACCATGGAGAGCAGCTACCTGCCCCGGAGTTGATGGCAGTGCTCCTCTGGAAGTGTCATAGCAAGGCCACACAGGGTAGCAGAAGTGAAACTCATTCTCTCTCAAATCAGTCACCTGGATGTGTCCAGTCCAACCTTTTTATCTGCAGGGAGAAGAGTGAGTGCAGCCCTCCCCGTCAAGAAATTAAATAAACCTGAAACAAAATCTGTGTTTCCACCTCCATCCATTCCAGCTCCCCAGGGAGTTTGTTTGGACAATACCCAGCTCCAAAATGGGCATTGCTAATGGAGAGGATTCACCCAGAAGAAAAGTGGCCCCAGCCTGAGGAGCATCTCCTGGCAGAGAGAAAACCTGAATTACACAAAGGAGCATATCCTGGATGGTGCTCTCATAACACCCATGCCTACAACAACCAGCCAGAGTCCTGCAGCACAGCCAGGTGGGACTTTTTTGGCAGGCTGCATTTTCCTGTTGGTCTTTGGGTCTGCAGCATTCATACATTTGTTGAAGTGCTGTGAAATAACAGAGGTGCTGAAGGAGGGAAATGTCTTTGTGGGGATGAAATGTGCCTGGCAGTCCAGAGCTAACCTTGGCTCTGGTGGTTGTCTTCTGTTCCCAGGAAGGTGTTGTTGAGATTTCCCAGGCAAACTGGCCCTTGCTGCAGTCAGGTTCTCAGGTAAAGTTTCATGATATTCTCATCATGAAGCCTTTTCCACACCTGCTTCTCCAGGTTGAAGTCATGGTTAATGTAGAAAATCAGCTTTTTCCAGTCCTTGTCATAGTAGTGATCCGAGTACTTCTCGTGCCCCTCCGTGATGTAGCCGTAGGCACTGACCTGGGAAAGATGCAGGGCTCACTGGGCAGGGCTACCAGGGATGGAGGGAGCAGGTGAAATACAGGACAGAGATGCCAGCTGGGGCTTCTCTGGTGACCCTGTGTGGGTGTCCAGAAGGACCAGCCTGTGAGCACTGGCTCCAGAGATCCTGCTGTCCCCTCACTGCCTCCCTGGGAGTTCATGTGCTCTAGGTCACAGCAGGCTTCACCACCTCTGTGGGAGCTATTTTGGGGCTGTTTCTCATCTTCAGTCTGCTCCTCCACAGCTGACACGAGCCCATAGACTCTCGAGGCAGACAGCAGCCACCCCTGCTCTCCTCTGTCCCCTGTTCCCACTTCCAGACAGTTCTGGGTGCAAGAACCACTGTACCCTTACCTGGTCACAGAGATGGAGGGCAGTCAGCAGCAGGAAGGCCCCTGTTGTGGGTCTGTACAGCCTCCAGTAGTGCTTTTCCAAATTTTTAGACTTTAAAAACCTGCAGCAGGAGAGAGGAAAGCACTGAGGAGTTGCTGGCTGTGGTGTTCCAAGCAGGACACACTTTGTCCCCCTGTGGCCTCTTCCCTCCTTGCAGCAGCTTGGGGCCATACGAGGCATTTCAGAGAAGCCAGGAGTGTGCCCAGAACTCTCCACCACCTGCACTGCTACATAAGCCCAGCTCTGCCCCAGCTTTGTGGAAGGGGTAGGTCTTGAGGCAGTGGGGGTAAAGAGGGGATGGATTAAAGGATCTCATAGGTTAAAACCCACTACTCTTAAATCTGCCCCTTGCTTCACAGTGCAGAGGTGGCTTTGGGGCTCCCTGGTATATCCTGCTCCCCACCCACATCTAGGAGTGAAAAGAGACACAGGGAAGGTGCAGAGGGGTGTCACAAAACCTGCCAGGAGCTGCACTGTGTCATGCCAGGAGTTGTTAGGAAAGTAGGAGTAAACACTGGGAAAAAACAGCATGGAGTCCTCTTGGCCTTGGAAAGGCCCCAAGTCAGAGGGGGGATGGCAGAGCAGGCAGGGAGTGCTGGCCATCTGGCTCCAGGGAAGGCAGCAGCTCTCAAGGAGACTGAAGGGTAAAGGCAGCCAAAGCAGGGCACTACAGGAGCTCCTGTTCCTCCATCTCTCGGCCCGTGATGGGCAGATCTCATGGTGACAGTGGCCAGCAGGCTTGTGGAGAGGGTTGGAGAGGCACAGAAGGAGCCAGAACAGGCAAAGGGGATGCTGAAGAAGAGCCTGAGGGCATAACCAGCCTCCAGAGTCTAGAAGGAATCTCTGGAGAGAAAATCTGTTACAGAGCCTTCCTCCAAGGTGCCAAGCAATGGGGAACAGGAAAGGCCAGTCCTGAACTCGAGATCAACTACCCTGGCACTTCAGCAGCATTCTTCCTACACCTAAAGTTGCAATTGGCCCTGGGTCTCTTTTGGATGCAGGAAACCAAACAGTCTGATGGCTGTTGCTTCTCCAGCTCACAGGTTCTGGATGTTTACCCACCATTAGCATCCCACTGCAGCACCACAGAGTTTCAGCTGAGCTCAGGCTGCTGGTGTGGCTGAACTGTGGGGACAGGGGAGGCAGCTGGGAGGAGAGGCCAGAGACAGAGATGGTGCTGGCCAGGAAAAACAAGCCTGTTAGAGCACACAGCCCACAGCTCACCTGTTTTTCATGTATCTGAGGAAATCAGGGTGAGCCACCAGGTATTTGTCCATTGTGAAATCTTCATCGAATTTCTGCCGGGGCTTCTGCCTAAGGACAGGAATGGGGAGACTCAAAACAATCTCCTACACCTCATCACAGCTGGAAAGGATCAGCCCTGGTGCACTTGGTGGTAAGAGAAGGACCACAAACACTGTGAAGATATTCTGTAACATTTCCCACATTACTACAAAGCCTCCACAGCCTGTGTGCGTTGCAGAGGAAGAGCTCAGGGAGGAGAGGCAACAAAAAGAGACAGGAATATCAAAAGCATGTGTTTGTATAGGCAAAAATTAGTGAAACCAGGCCTTCATCCACGAGCAGGCCACACCAGACCAGCCAGCAGCCTGTGCTCATCCCCAAAAATCACAAAGCTTTCTCTAAACTCTGGCCACACATCATTGAAATCAGCTACTTCTGTGAAGTATTGACCACAGCAGTGCTCAGGGTTGTGGAGGAATTAGAGATTTCTGTCTGCCAGGGGAGGGAGGCTTTACCCTGGCCTGGTCCTCACAGGGCTGAGCACTGGGAGAGGAAAGGAGCCCAACAGAGAGCTCGTCACTGGAGGGGTAGAGGGGGCTAAAGTTTGTTTTACCCGCCGAGGTTCAAGAATCCTTTCCTGATGTTCTTGTTCAACAGAAGAGCCTTCAGCCACTCATAGTCTCTTGCTCCCTCCAGGAAGTGAATGTATCTGACGTGCTAAGAAAATAAGTGAGTATTAGTGAACAGCGCTTCCAAAAAAGTGCAAGCAGGCGTCTGGGGTCACTGAGTTCCTTGGGCACACATCTTCAGTCTGCAACTCTCAACCAGCCCACAGCAAAAAAAATGGAGAAAACATCTGAGGAGCAGCTCCTTCTACATGCCACAAGGCTGTGGATGTGACAGAGAGAAAGCCAGATAAACTTTCCCAGGAATTGTTCTGGGGAGTTTTGAGAAGGCTGAGAGAAAGAATTAAAATAGTGCAGCTGGTGTTTTGAACAGCTGTTTTCTCATAAGATGTTTACCAAAGGTGAACATTGGTACTCATTAACATTAATTAGCCAGTAGTGTGAAGGGGTGTTAGTTAAGTGAGCAATCAAGTCCACCTGTATCAGAACAGTGTATAAAGAGACTGGGTTTCTAATAAACTCGAATCAGCCTGCTGAAGAGAGTTAGAGTTCGTGTGTTGCCTTCACTCCCGCTCCTGACTCAAAGGTGACACAAGGCTGGGGTGGCAATGACACAACTTGCCACGTCAAACAGTCACAATGAGCCAAGGCAGTGCAGGTTCCCTCCTCAGGTTAATGCCAAAGGGCTGCCTCAGCCCCTTTGCTCCCCATGGCAAGAGCAGAACTGAAGCACACAGACAAACAGCATCCTGTTAAAGCTGTGCATGCACACAGCAGGGACCTCACTCACTTCATCCCACGGGATCTTGCTGAACCCTCTGTGTCCCAAGATCTGAAGAGAGGAAACCAGGGAGAAGGCCGTGAATCCATAAAAGGAGGTTTTTGTTCCCACATCTTTTTCATAACCCTTGATTACGGCCCCGCTGACCCTGGCAAAGGAATCAAACAGAGGAGCAGAGTTAGGTGACCACTGAAACCCCTCCCATGCACATTCGTAATAGGAAAAGACAGTGTTAGCCTGGAGGAAGGGTAGACTAGCCCAGTCTGATTGGCACCCTAATCTGCAGGAGAGCCTCTGCTGTGGAGATGGCTCTTTGTGGCTCATTTGTGACCACAGGCTTTGGATATTGAGTAACTTCCCAATTATTTTTGGACTTTTTATCTCCTGCCAGCCATCATTTTGGCACTTGGGAATGAGTGGAATACTAGAAGAGATGAAGTGCTCCAGCCACAGTAAGCTAGCTGTGCATCTTCTGAGGAGGAAGGCAGCCTTACCTGAAGACATAGTCATGGGAGTCAATCTCCTGGCCCATCCCAGAGTTATTCAGTATTCCTCCATTCCCCACAACAGCACAGCTGATGCACGTGGGCACGCTGCTGTCATGGTTGGCCAGAAGCAGCTGCTGGTGGGGCTGTGGGGGCAGCAGGGATATGACCTCCTTTACCACTGTGAAGCAAACACAGTGGTGAGTTATCAAGAGCCTTAGGGATGGTCACAGTGAAACCACCAGAGTTTCCCCCATGAGATCCTCCTAGACTGATGCCTTTGATGGGGAGATGCTGCAAACCCCCAGCTACTCAGCATAAGCTTCCTGTTAGGAGTCTGAAAGTCCCATCCAGACAAGCCCTGAGGGACTCACGTGAATAATTCAGGTCCATGAAGCCATAGGGGGGTATAAAATGCTCCAGGCGGTTCCATTCACTGTCACTGAAGTATCTCTTGTCCATGAAGAGCGTGATGTTGGGCAGGAAAAGATCCCGCAGCCAGGCAGACTTGGCAGCCCTGGCCCTCACTGATTCAGAGCAGGTCTTGAAAAGCAAAAAGGAAACAGTAATGACTGGTGAGCAGAGTGATAAACCTGACTGAGTGCCAGTGCTTGTGTGCCTGTCTGTGGCAGGACCAAAGGGAAACTCCAGTGGTACCACTCCCCTCATGATCCTCACCACCAGAACATGAAACAGAATTTTAGCACTACATCCATAACCAGCTGGTGAAAAGTCACCTACAAGGGAGCCAGGATGACTCCAAGCCTCTGAGACTTTCGTCTTCAGAACAACAGGCCTGTTTTATTGTTTTAAATGTTTCAAATGTTTTAAATGTTTCACTGTTTAAAATGTTTTACTGTTTTAAATGTTTTACTGGCTTTGGGCCTCTTTAGCTGATGCAAATTAACATTTGTAATAGGTCTAACCTAAATGCATCAAATAAGGCTGTAAGCACTAGGAATATGCTGCAATAACATATACAAGCTATAATGAGCAGTCCCTGCTGGCAATGCACCTCACAAGGTCCTGAGAGTCCACCCAAGGAAACAGTGATGAACAAATGAAACAAGATCAGCATTGCCACTCCCTTTAAGGGTAAAAAAAAATGTGCAACAACTTGTTCAATGTCATAAATAAATCAGTGAATGTGCAGCTGAGAAGGGAATCCAAGCCAGCTTATCCTACAAGGGAGGTCTCACTGCAGCTGGCAAGAGTGAGGCTGTGTGTGCAGATGGAAAGCAAACAGCTCCACTACACTGAATTTTCTGCTGAGTCAATTTGGGCTCTGCTTTCTTAGCCACCTTCCCCAAACACCTACTGAAAGACAAAATAGAGACCAAACGGACCCTCGTGCCCAGCTCAAATCCCCTGCATTGCCAAAGCCTTGCTGAGTGCTCCATGGCTGAGCTGGGCTCTCTGCAGTGCATGAGGATGACAGCCCTGTCACAGCCTGAGGAGACAGCCCTCATTCTGCCTGTCAGCACAGGAGCACACTGAGCACAGCACTGGCAGGGGCTTCATGGTGGCATCATTTCACTCACAGCGTATTTCATGTCCAGAAACAGGGACATTCCTGTCCTGCTCAAGCAGGTATGTCCAAGGCTTGGTACTTCTTGTGCCTCCAGAGCTAGACTGGATCAGTACCAGAGGAACAAGGGAAAACTCTGATCATGCAGGAAATTAAGGAGGGAGAGTGTTCCTAATGACTCTCTCTCTCTGCAGAATTACAGATCAGGTTTGGGAGTGAGACACAACATCTGAGAAGGTGACCCACCTGTTCAAGGCTTCCAGAAACAGGGGTGCCAGGGAAAACTGCTCTGGGTGAGCTTTACAAAGACTTACCAGCATAGGATGGGGGACAGAGACATATGAGACACCACAACCTCTCCCAGCTGCTTGCTGAGAACTTTGCTGGAGTTTACTACTTTCCTAAAGGCCCTGTTCCTGTATATTAGTAATTAAGAGATGCTCAAATTTAATTAACCTGGGTCTTCATCTGCATAAAGACTTTGTATATAGAGGTCTTCTTGTCTGGGTTCCCAGCAGCATCTGCATATACCAATGAGTGACCTACCAGCTCTGAAATCATCCCCAGCTGCAAAGGGCACACATGGCCAGGGCAGCAGACAAGGAGGTCAGTGGGGAGGCACCATTCTTGGTGACCATCTGCACCATCCCACCTACCGAGGGCGGGGATGAGTTATCCAGCAGGTACTCATCCTCGAAATCCCACTGTGGCTCAGATGTGAAGTTAGCAGAGCTCAGTTTCCTCTTCTGTGTCACAGCAGCAGCCTGAGGAGTAGGTCCTACAGTTTTCATTGATGCTTTGGGTTTTGCTTGGTCTTTGGTTGTCTTGTTCTCATGTGCTCCCTTCACCCCAGAGGATGGTTTCACTGTTGCCTTCTCCTTGCCTCCCTTCTCCCTGGGAAGTGGTTTCGCTGTTGTCTTTTCCTTGGCTTCTTCCACCCATGGAGCTGGCCTCACTGTTGTTTTCCCCTTGTTTCCCTGCACCATAGGGGTTGTTTTCACTGTTGTCTTCCTGATTCCCTCCAGCTGGGGTGGTGGTTTCACAGCCATGTTCTCCTTTGCTTCCTTAATGCTCATAACTGGTTTCATTTTTTCCTTCTGCTCCTCCTTTCCTGTCCATCTTGGTGTCTTCTCCACCACATCTTTGAGTATTATGGTGCGTCCTCCCGAAGTCACCTTTAAAATGCTCCGGGAGTTCCCATTATCAGAATAGTTTAAACCCTGTTGCTCTTGGTGGTCCACTTGTTGTGTCTCTGGGGCATGTTGGAAAATGTTCAATTTCCTGAATGCAATCAAAGGAAAAGCAGATACATCACACACACTTAACACTGAACACCCTTCAGCTCATTTCTAGTGCTCTTGACTCTCAGCCTCTCTCTGTGCTTTAGAGCAATTTCATTTTAAACTTTGCCAAAATGTTACTCAACTTCCTGCACCATTCTAGCCTGAATATTGCTTATCTCCCCAGCAGGCAAATCCCAGAGGCACACATTCTCTCCTCAGCACTTGGCACATGAAACATTCACACTGGCAGGAACAGCCAACCAGTACAGCCCAGCTTTGCCACGCACTGGGCAGGCCCCCTGGCAGTGTCCCCAGAGCAGGGGGTTGGTTTGGAGGTTGGTTTGGAGATCCTGGGCTCAGGACGTGGCCCCCACCATGGAGGCAGCCATCTGCCTCTCCCCTCTGCCAGCAGAGCCCTGTGATTCAGCAGCACAGCATCAAGATCTTCCAGAATTCAGGAAGGGAAGTCTGAGAAGAAGTGAAACTCACTTCTTTACCCTACATCACCTCTTGAGCTTTGGGAGTCACAGGGCATTTCTTTCTCTTTTCTTCTGCCTTGGTCAGGTAATGCAAAGGCATCCCACTCACCAGGCACATGTCTGAAGGCAGACATTGTGAAGCTATTAAAATGCAAAATCTCTACATTTTTAGCACTTGCCTCTAACATTGCAGCTGCCCTGTTGCCTGATTCAGAGGCACAGGCAGGTACAAGGTTGCCACAGGACACATCTGCCAGCAGCAGAAGAGCCACCTGCAACATGACTGTGCTGAAACCCAGAAAAAAAAAAAAAATCAAGGCAGAAGTGGTGGATTTTTGTCCTAAACATTCCCTCTTCTCTGCGTATGGCTGGAGGGTAGAACGGAAAAAAGGAAGGTGAACAATATCTGCAGCTGAGCTTTTGTGTACAGCAAAGCTTTCCAGGACAAACCATGGCTGTGGCAGTCTGATCCCACACTCACGTTCAGCCTTTGCATGACGCACTTGTTTCGGAACGCTGTGGATTGCTTCCGAAGTGACAAATGGGACAAAAAGCACTTCTGCAGATAACAGGGCTGCAGATAGCAGCTCAGTTGCTGCTGAAATTTAATGGATGTTATACCACTTTGAAAGCGTTCAGGAAATGATCAGCTAAGGAGGCTTTTAAAAATCGTTTCATATCAGATAAATGCGTGAACCTTTGCAAGGCTAAAAAAGAGAGCTTGTAGCAAATGGCCTTTCAGCTCTGCCTCTCTCATAATCATTAGCCAGTTTCAACCAAGTGTGCAACATGTGCTTTCTATCATAGTGCTTCATGTATAAACTTACTGTCACTGTTTACTGCCCAATAGGAGGAAAGATTTTATATGGACACTCTAAATAAAGAGAAATTTGGTAAGGTAGCTCAGGCAGATCTTAAATCCCTTGGAGAATTTCTGTTGTATTTTAACATGATGTTTAAAAACTTCAAAATTAAAGTGTAGAGAACAAATGAAACAGGAGTTTCAATATGAGAAACCATCCTCCACTCCAGGCTTTCCCTAAGTGATGTCTTGCAGGGCAGATTCCACCTCAGTCTGTCACACTTCAAATGCTGTGCCAGAGACCAAAATGTAAAAGTGAGGACTCTTCACATCCCAAACCTTGCTGCCTGCAGTCAGGCCCACATGGCCAGGCACTTGTGCTTACACAGGACCCTGCTCTCCTGAACAGCATTTTAAATCCAGACAAATTGTCAAAGCAGCTCGGTGAATTTCAGGCTCTAGAGTCCAGCTGGCAAACAACTGCAGAAGCTCAATGACATTTACTGTCATTTTCTTCCCCTTTTACAAAGCCCAAGGACAAATAGAGGATAAAGCCATGAAAATGCTGCTTTGTGTATTCTACGTGACATACAAGGTACAGAAATAGAACTGCCACACAGACAACCACACACAGCTCATATCTTGTTATGTTTTACATAAATTGTACAAATACAGGCATATCCATTCTCTGAAACTACAGTAGAAGGAAATGGCTTCAAGCAGCTAAATATGGAGAGCCACTTCTTGCTCCAGTTCTGCCACTGATGGGCTCTGGGATCAAGGAGAACTCCACTTCTCTACACCTCCTCCTTCTCTCCTTTCCCTCCCACCTCCCTTCTGCAGGTTCCAACCTCTCCACATTTGACAGCTGTCCTCAAAGCGTGGTCTCAAGCTGCTAGAGCTGAGCTGAACTCGAGTCACCTCCAGAAGAGCTGCAGATGTTCCCAGCCTCACTCCTGCTGCCTGCCCCCATAGTACCAGCCCAGACATTCAGCTGAGAACCAACCCAACCCAGCCAAGCCATGTGAGCTTCCTGGGAGAGCTGGGACCAGGTGAGGGTGGTGGGGAGGCTGGGCAGTGGTGCTTCCTATACACAGCACCAACACATCAACAAGCCATACGTGTACTGGGAAAGGCTCAGATCTCTGCAAGGGCTCATGCAAGGAGCAATGCTCCCTGCCAGTGATGCTGGAGACATTTCACTGCAATTCCCTCCATACCCATTCCTGTAGGATTTACTTGACCATTTATATAAAATAGATATCAATATATCATGTCTACATGACACTGGTGTGCCAGTATGCAGCGTGTTTTGTGTTAGGAATCAGCTTTCGAACTTGCCATAAATTCAAAGCCATCCCACCAAATTCACCATCCACCAGTGCGATCTGGATTAGAGCTGAATAAGGTCCTTCTGGGAGCCAACAGGAAAAGCAAATACTGTGTAGTGCCAAAGTATGAAAACAGGTAGGGTTAGTGAAGCAAAAGCTGCTTTAGACAGCTACAAAAGCAAGCCCTGGAAAACAGTGAGCCAAGAGAAGCATGTTTTTGACTGTGGATCTTCCACCACCATGCTCTACTAAAGTAAAGTGGTCACCTAACTCAGATCAGAAGTGCAAGTTTCAGGGTAAAAAAGACAGAGGGACAGACAGAGAAAGCGAGCACGAGCACCCACACCGGGCAGCGCGTGCAGCGAAGGAACAGGTCCCTTACCTGAAAATCTTTGTCTTCGCCAAGTCAAACAAGGAGCTGGAACTGCCAAAGAAGAGGCAGAACTGTGTTACAGCGAAGAGGCAAAGCAGGGCTTTGGCAATTTTGGGGAGCCTTATCCTGGGGCAGCGCATGGTGAGGTGCCCGTGGGTGGCAGAGGCGCTGGCCAGGCACTGCCTCACCAAGGTGTGTGGAAGGACTGGGCTGGCAGCGATGGAGAGAGACGGGGAGATGACTCAGTGAGCAGAATCCGGGTTTATTGTGGGATGCAAATGTTTATATACCATTTCAGGGAGACTAGTAATGTGTGCTGCAATGATTAGGTTAAAATCACATAGACAAACTTATGCACATAACAACATCTCTTGCTTGCAGAGTTTAATGGGATTTTCTTTTTTCCGGTGATTTAGTCTTTCAGTTTGATTTAATCTTCTTGCAATCTAGGTCTAGAGAGAGAAAGCGAGCACGAGCACCCACACTGGGCAGCGCGTGCCGCGAAGGAACAGGTCCCTTACCTGAAAATCTTTGTCTTCGCCAAGTCAAACAAGGAGCTGGAACTGCCAAAGAAGAGGCAGAACTGTGTTACAGCGAAGAGGCAAAGCAGGGCTTTGGCAATTTTGGGGAGCCTTATCCTGGGGCAGCGCATGGTGAGGTGCCCGTGGGTGGCAGAGGCGCTGGCCAGGCACTGCCTCACCAAGGTGTGTGGAAGGACTGGGCTGGCAGCGATGGAGAGAGACGGGGAGATGACTCAGTGAGCAGAATCCGGGTTTATTGTGGGATGCAAATGTTTATATACCATTTCAGGGAGACTAGTAATGTGTGCTGCAATGATTAGGTTAAAATCACATAGACAAACTTATGCACATAACAACATCTCTTGCTTGCAGAGTTTAATGGGATTTTCTTTTTTCCGGTGATTTAGTCTTTCAGTTTGATTTAATCTTCTTGCAATCTAGGTCTAATTTTCAAAGTTCCATTTGCTTTTGCCAAGGTATCATCTTATAAAATCTCTTATATTAACCAGGTCCAAAGTCCATGATTTGTCTTGTGTCTCCCCACCACCCTAACACTGGGCTGGTCTTCCCTCTGGATTTCTCTACAACAGTGTGCACACCCTGTCTCCCAGCATTCCCAGACATTGCACACACATCCAATTTCTCAGGCAAGGCATCAGTTTTGTCCTGTTCCCATTTATCACCAGAAGCTTATTTATCAAAGAGCGGGGAAAGGAAAGCTTTTTACTGCAAACAATGGAAGTTTCCTGTATTTTTCTTAATGACATTGGTCTGCCCTAAAATGAAAACCTTTTATCTCTAACCTGGAAGAAGCATCACTGGGAATGCATGGGTGGAAGTGACCATAGTTACAGTTCAGGAAGCTTTCAGATCACCACCTGCCCAAGGTTTTAGATATAACCATAAACATATATTCTTCATGCAGTAATTGCTTGCAGCTCCGATCCAGAAGCACTCCCTGCCCCCTAAATGCTGATGGCCAGATGTTGGGAAGGATGAAAGTTTGACAAGAAAGTTTAACAGATATGTATGCTTGGCAGAGAGATTTTGAATGTAGAATCTGAAGAAGGAATAAAAATGAAAGCAAGTTTTGATATAGGAGAATTATAGATGTGTAAATTGATGATTGCTGAGCCAGTTTTACTGGGTAATTAAGAAGGCAAAGGTTATGTTGATATGGAAAGAGGTTGTATGACTTAGAGCAAAGGATAAACCCACCTCAAACGAGATGTTTTCACCAAGCAGAAAGATAGCACAGGCAAACAAGACTGCTGATGTTGCAAGTAGAAAAAAGGTCTCAGAATTTCCAACTGCAAGAAAACTGAAACCCAACTTCTAGCTTAAACTGTAACATACCAACTTTTAGTGATTGCAGAATAGGAACATGAATATGGTAATTACAGTCGTTATGATAGGCTATAGGTAAAAGCTAAGGTATAGACTGGTTCTTCTGTATTAAGATGCTCAGCAAAGAAAAGTATATAATGCATTGTAACCAAGACTAAAGGGTCTCCAGGCCTGCCTGCAGCTGGAGCTGACAGCTGTAGGCACAGGCTCTGTCACCCACGAGCCTGGACTGCTCCAACATCTTGGATAGAATAAACTGCATTTTGAAGAGCTGCCTGGAGTCCTGCATCTCTCCTTCAGGCTCTTACTGCTAGATACACATCCATTTTACTTTGTGGTTGGGAGGCAACCCAACAAATCAAAGTAAGACTTGGTGCAAATCCACCACAGAAAAGAGGAGTTTGTGTTATGAAAATCCCCAGTCAGTGTGAAATCAATCTTTGGCAGACAAGAGTACATCACCCCACCAGCAGAGGAAAAGATTTGCAAAGATGGACACCACAGACAGAGAAGTGTTTACTTCTACCAGGGATGTAGATTTACAGCAAAGGGCTATTCTAACTGTTTAGGCTGTTAAACATTAACCCTGAAATTTCAATGGGTGATGGCCATATTGCTTCTTAGGCACTGGCTGATTTTGCACAGCTCTTATAAAAAAATGAAGCTCAGATATAAAAAAAGCTTTCGCTGACAGTATCTCAGATCTCAGAAGCACTCACACTATTACTGAATACCCAGAGAGCTGAAGGTGCCTGTTTTATATCACAGCAAAGCCAGTCAACAGGTTTCACAACTACAAGACTTTTTTTGCTAATAGGGGTCCCAAAGGGAAATTCTGGAGGCAGGAAACATATTCCTTCAATCTCCTCCATGTAACATTACTGCAAAACCAAGAGCCACAAGGGATAGAAAAATTCCTACAAGCAGAAAAACATGGATTTCTTTGCTTTTAAGGATCTGCGCTGGTAATTGTGGAGAACTTGTCTGTAGCACTGTCTGTTCAGGAGGGATTGTGCTTGGGGGAATATCCAAATCTCTGGCAAGCACATTAGCCAAAAGCAGGCTTGGTTTATGCAAAACAGGGCTTTTCACCTTCTTGGTGTAAGAAAAGAAAACCTAACCCCCACTAGTCAGAGCAGAGACTTTCACTTCCCTGGAGCATCATTTCCTCACCATCCACCCCCACTGCTGAGATCAGTCTGTCAGAGCTGAGGCACCAGGCTGGTGTGCTCAAACATGAGGTCAGATTGGGCAGTGGGGATGTACTGGAACTCTCCAGGGATGGCCTGGTGAAAACTGAGGTCAAGATCAGAGCTATCTCTTAAACAGCTCTATTAGAAGTGAGATTCTTGGGATACACAGGGCTCCCAGCCCTGGGCAGGAAGGTACAAAGCAAAGACTGCACAGTGCACAGGGCCTGGCCTCTCAAGGGCCACAGCATCCTGTCCAAATGCATGCTTCTCTGCATCCCACCTGCAATCCCACCTGCAATCTCA
Organism: Pyrgilauda ruficollis; assembly: GCF_017590135.1. Lineage (NCBI taxonomy): Eukaryota > Metazoa > Chordata > Aves > Passeriformes > Passeridae > Pyrgilauda > Pyrgilauda ruficollis. Next base: position 816,651 of record NW_024529599.1, on the reverse strand, counting down.
GGAGATGCTGCTTCATTTATGGTGTACACACTCCAAGCCCAGCACTGCTGGTGTGTCCAGTCTCAGCATCAGTGCCCACAGCAGAAGTTTTTCCATTCTTCAGTGCTGTAAAAACAAGATGACTTTTTTATTTAAGCAAACTGCACCTGGGATCATCGAGTGAAGATGGTTTTCTGTCAGCCCTATTTGATCTCCAATATCCATTTAATTCCACATCCACTTCACTAATCCTTAATTACATCCTGGACATATAAAAGGCAGATTTGCCTGGAGTGGTGCTTGGGGTTTCATTTGTTTTTTGGGTTTTTCTTAAATTTGTAAACAAGCTTAATTGTCATTAAATCCTACACTGTGTGTCTTGAGGGTGTCAGCTGGCAAGCTGGCATTTAAACTGTGCCATAAACTTTTCTGTGTGCACGTTCTTCACCGGGCTGTGTACCAAATCTTGTTTACTTGCCTGTGCCTTGTGTGTTTTCCACTCTCCCATGTCTCTGGTCTACAGAACAGAACATCACAAGATGTGCTCAAGAACAGAACTGTTCTACAGATCAATGAATCTTAGCTGCAGGATAAACTTGTCTTTCAGTGATGTCTACAACCTACCAAAACCAATGTTTGATTGGAAGCCAGTGGAATAAAGCTGCTAAAGCTGGGGGTGTTTGGACATGCCCACAGTATTATTTGATGATGCAAGAGCTGAGTTATAAGTGGGGGAGAAAAAGAATGACATTGTCTGCAGCATGCAGCGGCTCAGTGGCTATGCCTTGGGGCTAGCAAAGGCTTGGCTTAGCAGCCTTAGGTTCTTGTTTCTCCCTCCCTGTTCAGCAAACACCTTCAGAAGAAAATGCTTTCAGGCTGGGAATCTGGAGGGGAAGAAATTACAAGAGCAAACTCTGCACAGCTGTTTGTCTTGCTTTCACCAAATTAAACTGATAGCCCAGAAACTCCCAAGCTTGCCATAATTCCACACTCACTGGCCATTTTCCAGCTAGTTTCTTCCCTTCTGCACCAAACCTTCTCTCAAAAACTAAAGAAGCAGCCAGAGACAACAGCATTTGTTGAAGCAAAGCCCCTACATCTTATACAGAGGCACCTTCAAGAATGCCCAGAGTTCTGTCACAGAGCAGAGCCCCAGTAAACTGTGCCAGGAGTGAGGGAACATCTCTGTGAGCCAAATGGTCTGTTCTCTCCATGGGGGGAAATGCTCCAGGAGGGAAAGACACAGTGGTTTTGATGGTGGAATGAGCAAGTGGCTGCTCAGTGTCCACAGAGCAGCTGCAGAGATTGCAAACCCTGTCAGCTTCTCATTAGTGCTGATTTGTGTGCTCGGTGTCCAGCCCCAGCCAGCTCATGCCCCTGTAAAGAAACTGCCTTGGATCTGTGTAGGGCCAGCAGATGACGTGGCTCCAACCTAGATCATTTCCCCCTCTCCCACCTGGTGGGACCATGGGCAGGTTCCTCCAGCCAGTGCCCACACACCATGGAATGTCCTTGCCTGGAGCAATCACTGGGAGGTGGGGGGTAAGTGCTCTGAATCTGGCCCTGTTGCAGGCTCTGGTTGCTGGAAATTGTTTTAGTTCTTTCAGTAAGCATAGTAAGGACTTGGCTTTTGAGCTGTTCCCTATGGCCACAGCTCTGGGTGATAATTAACCTCCCTGAAGAGAGTGGAGCAGACCAAGTCTGCCATCACACAGCCTTTTCTGCTCCTCGAGCTCTTCACATTCACCCCATCCCACTGAATGCTCTGCTCCCAGCATTCCTTCCTCAGACACACAATGCTGAGAAGACTGATGAGCCTCTTCATTTGTGAGAATTTAAAAAACCACAGAAAAATACACTCCCAGCAACAATGGCTGGAAACATCATCTGGAGTTACACAGGCTGGAAGGAGCCAGGGATCCTTTATCCAAATGCCTCCCTCAGCAGCCTTTTGTCTGTGCCATCCCAGCAGGAAGCCTAGCACATCACCCCAGAGATGACAGACAGAGAGACAAACTGACACCACTTCTGGGTTAAGATGGATTGTGGAATTTTCTCCCCGCTTTTAAAATCTGTCTGATGGAAAGGAAGAAAAAATTCTATTCCTTGACTGGGAATCTCTCAGAGAGAGAGATTGTCCTCCAAGGAGCACTGCAGACAGGTGAAGAGGTAATTTATTAAACTCATGGCTAGTTGGCCTCCCATCAGAAAAGCAGGCTTCTCCAGCTCCTGTCCCTGGTAGCTGCCAGGAACAGGAGCATTCAAGGACTCTCCATGGCTACAGAGAAAGAAATATAAGAATCACAAAGCCCAAATTCCTCTCCATACCCCTGGCAAAAAAAAAAAATTGCAGGCATATTATCTCAGCACATCACATCTGGCAGCAAAACTCAGACCCTGCAGAGATATGAATTACAGAACACATCTCCATGGGGATCCACTAATTTTAGAGCCAGAAGTGAAATATTTCTTGGTAAAGGTCTTTCCCATACTCTTTCCACTGCCTTAACATCAGAAACCACTGCTCTTGACATCTCTGGCAGGACAAATGTGCCATTTGGCATCTTTTGGGGTGAAAAGTGCTGCAGGGAATGCAAGACATAAGCCTGCTTCTCAACTGGTATAAATCATCCTGTTCCTGCCTTACACTTGGGAAAATGTGGCCTCATAGTGCTTTCCTCTCTGTTCCTGACTGACAGGAGCTTCAGAGAAGTGCAGTCACATTTTTAGCTGCAAGACTGGGACAGCCACAAGGTCCTTGTAAGGAGCTGCTGAAAATCAGATGCTTCTCTTCCCTTCTCTCTCTTTTGTGTATTGCCTTCTCTGTAACAGTTCTTCTCCTGCTTTATTTAGATACATACCTGGTGCTACTTATTTCCATCCTTCTCCTGTTAACTTGACAGAGCCTTTTGTTAGCTATGGAGAAAAAGGAAGCCTTTGCCATAGCAGATACACACCACCTATGAACCTCCTACTTAGAAATCCCCAGGCAAAGTAATTGCTGGGCAGGAGAGCAGCACTACGCTGTTGTAGTGGAAATGTGAGATCCTGGTGCTCAGGAAGGGCCACACATTCTCTTCTGATCCCTGGGAGCTCTTTAGTATCTGTTCAATCCAGGTTTGCCTTAAAGATTCCAGGAAGGACACTTCTGTTGCAGTCTCAGCCAGAGCCAAGAGGATGAGCCAGCCTGTTTCTGCTAATGATGTGCAGTGACATTCATCATCTCCTCCGTGAGCTGTACTTCCAAAATGTGCCACGGAGAAGTCAGGCAGGACACACAGCGAGTGGGGTTTGTCCCAGCTCTGCAGCTTGCACCTCAAGCCTTGGGTCTCCGTTTGCAGTTATCAACTGAGAATGATCAGGCCTACAACAGAAACAGGGCTGTTCACACACCAAGTCAAATGTGGGTGCTGTCCAGCCCTTGTGTTATCTCTGTTCCCTGCCATTACCAACCCCATGATTCCAAGCAGGTGTCAGCTGTCCATCCTTCAGTGCCTGAGCTTTCCCTCCCTCTCCCTAAGCCATCTCCACCACTGCATCACACTGCTGATCCCCTTTGCTCCACCCCACATGGAAGCTTGCTCAGTATCTAAGTTCATATTCACCCCCTGATATTGTAACTATAAGTAAAAACAAGCTCAGTTAACTAAAATAACATCTTAAATGCATAAAACAATCGAGAGCAAGAAGACACATTGTTCCGTATTAAAATGAGAACTATGAAAAGTTACTCTGCTGGTTGTTTAACTGTGTGTGCTATCTGTGAAACCATATGGTAAAGTGCTCTGAGAATCACTGAGAAATAACAAGCCCTTGGGTAGACAAACTTTGTGTAATTTACCCTAAAGCATTTCCAAACTACCTTACTGTGGGTCCTTCAGCTGATGTTGAAAGGCACTCCTGGCTGCCAGGAGGATGAGGAGCCATCCTACAGCACCCCACACTTTTCCAGACAGAAGATCTCTGAAATAAATAGAAAGGAGACAGAGCAGTAAAGGCAGTTAATCACATCAGAATTTAATCAGGATGGTGCCAACAGTGCTGCTTTTGCCCAAAACTACATGGGTATCTTTTTGCTTTCAGCTTTATCTGTCAGCTTTTATCTCTTGTGGCTCCACCACAACAATCTTGGAGCCCTGATGGCTGAAGCCACCAGGCTCCAGCAGCCCAAAAGTCAAAGGTGGATTATTTATTTTGCCACAGTCAAAACATTTCACCATTGTTCAGGAGACCAATCTATTAAAAACAAGTTGATATGTCAAGTACCCCACAAACACATTAAAATAACTGCACTGTTTGATGGATGGAAGTTCATACACAATTTGATTTGAGAATTAGCTTTACCTGACATCTACAAAATGCACATTTGTCTCTTCCTCTTTGAGGATAAATAGGTGGCATCTTACTTGTGGAATTTCACATGGTTTGCTATCTCATCTAACCAGGAATAAAAACTTTCTGTCTTGTCACGTGGTTAGTCTTTGGGTTTTGTGTTATCCTGTGAAACAATTCCTTGTCTAGGGATTGCAGCTGAATTGAAGGTCAGTTTTCCTAGAAGGCCACTTTCCTGAGTTGTTTACTGTTCCTTGTACAATACTGTATTCAAGCCAGCCTTGTGCTTCTGTTAATACCAGAATTTGATAAGGTCTGGCCTTACAACTTCAAGTAAACCAGGAGCCTGCAGTTCCATTCATCCATTTATTATAAATGGATCCATGGATCCATTTATCCATGCTTCATGAAAAAGGACTTGGTGGTCACCAACACTGCCAGGGCTTCCTTCAATCCAAACTGAGACACATTCACACCTGCAGACACTGGTCACCAGTTTTATTAACCTGGTTTGACTCGGAGCAGAGCCAAGGTGACCAAATTTTGTTTCAACACTGCAAATGGCAGGTGGAATTCATACCTGGAGAAGAGATGAGCACCCTTACACCATCCCTTCCTACATGCACCTAAATGTGACTGTAAATAACCATGGCAAGTGACTGTGGACACTCAGTACCCCAGCCAACTTTTTCTCCACAGGTAAGTACATATGGATAATTTTTCCTGTTTTGCACTCACAAAGAAGGAAAAAGATCCCTGTCCTCTGGTGAGTTTGTTTAAAGAAAGAAGGTTTGTACAAGGGGTCTTAGATAACTCCACCTGCTGATGACCCCAAGGTTGCTGGGACAGAGCCCAGCCATTCCCAACACCACATGCTCTCCTACCTTGTTGGTTTTCCCAGCTTTTACAGAGATGGGGCAACTGAGAGGTGTTTTAAAAGATTTTATTCCATTATCAGTCTCAATGAAGGGTGAGACATAAGAGATGTAAAACTCAGTGCCATTCCATCAGAAGCCAACCTATTTCCTGGTTACATTATAAATGTTTTTCAGCCCATTAGCTTTTGCCCCACAATGCTGCTGTTACTTCTAACACAAATCACCTATATTTTTCTAACACAAATCACCCATATTTTTTCCCCACATGGTCCTGCTACAATGCATCTTTCACAGTTCTCATTCTCCAAAATATCTGGTCTTTTAGCAAAGCCATGTTTTGAAACTGGTTGAGCTCAATCTCTCTCTCCACAATGTCATCTCTATTCCATGGCCTTCCTAAGCCAGCACACCTTATCTCAGAGTTGCGTACAGATGTACAGGACTGTGTGAGCTTTCTGTCAGATTTTGAGAATTCTTCACAAATCCATTTCTCACGCTACCTCACAGCAACATGGTGGCTGAGTCCTGGGCCCCCAGACCCCAACCCCAAGGGTCTGCATGTCTGTGCCCCCAAAAACATTGCAACAATCACTTTTCCTCAGCTGAGTCAGCCGCTGTGAGTGCAGAGAGCAGGATGAAGCTCACACCATTTTGAGGCTCTCTGCCTCATTTCTTGTTGCAGAAAAGTGAGTGGGGACATCACTTTTGTCAGTACAAATATCACCAAACTGTCAGCACGATGGAGATCACTCCCAGGTGCAGTATATCCATGTACAAACAAGGATAATCCGCCCTTTAGGAAGAAACCATTTGCCTCAAAAGGCCACAGGAGGAGCTGGCTGCTGGCAAAGACAGACTTTTGTTATGAAGACAGACTGAGAATGGAGGGGCCATGCAAGACAGCACTGCTGCTGTACACCTACATAAAGAATACAGGTACTGGATGCAGGTCCAACATCTCTGCCTGGACACTCAAACATTTTATGAACAGGCTGCTCTGGTGTGGATCCCCAACAAGGTCACACATTTCTGCATGGGTTTCTCTCACTACAAGTCTCACAGGACCTTGCTCCAGCTCAGCCTTCCCAGGAGTTCACAGCCTTCTCTCAGGCATCCCCCTGCTCCAGCGTGGGCTCCTGCAGGAGCTGCAGGTGGATGTGCACCCACATGAACCTCCATGGGCTGCAGGGGCACAGCTGCTTCACCTTGCTCTGCACCACAGGCTGCAGGGGAACCTCACTCTGGTGCCTGGAGTGCGTCCTCCCCCTCCTTCTCCACTGACCTTGCTGTCTGTAGGCTTGTTTCTCTCACATATTCTGACTCCTCTCTTCTCTGACTGCAATTACCTCTGTGAAATAATTTTTATTCCTTCTTATATATTTCATCACAGGGGTGTTAGTGCCATCGCTGATTAGTTGGCACTGGACAGTGGCAGGTCCACCCTGGAGCCAGCTGGCATTGGCTCTGCTGGACATGGAAGAAACTTCTGGCAGCTTCTCACAGAAGCCATCCCTGTAGCCACCCAAACCTGGCCATGCAAACCAAAAAGGATCATCAAGTGCAACTGGACAGGACAGCTCCAGAAATCCCACCCTGTGCCTAAAATCATTGTCCAAACACCACTTGAGCTCTGGCAGACTTGGGGCTGTGACCACTTCCCTGAGGAGCCACTTCCCACCTCAGCTGTGCTGCCAGCAGTTTATAAAAAGCAAAGGAGGTGTGTAGGATAGAGTGCCAATTCCTCAGGAAATTTAGGGAACCATCCCATCAACCCACTCAAAGCACTGCCAATTTAAAAGTGCCACTGTAGGGCTATTGAAACTGTCATGGTCTACACACAAAATGAGGCCCAACACTCTTGGCTGTTCATGGGCAGCTTGAAAATAGGGAGAAGATAACCTTCCCCCTAAAAACAAGTTTTCAGAATGCCTCTGCTCCTATCTCAAGGTCACTGGGTTCAGACACAGTGGCACTTGCCTTCTTCACTAAGGTCATACAGCACAAGGACAGCAGATGTGGCACAGGAATCCTTTACTACAGGACAAAAATACAGCCCACAGGGGAGAAAGAATTGGCAAACCCAACCTAAAATTTTCATGTTGTGCTGCCTGAAATAGAAGTTTTCTTGTTCATGCCAAAAGTCAAACTTCACGACTACAAAGTTGATTTAAGTGTGTGGGTGTGAAAATTTCAGCGTAGTCTGTACAGAGGAAAGCTGGGGTTTCTATTTTCTCCATTTGGTTTCTTCTGGTGTTCCTACTACTGCCATGCAGTAACTCATCCACAGGCTTCACATCACAGTGGAAAAGCAAACAGAACAAAGAGCATGGAAGAGGAATGGACAGTATCTGGTCAGACCCTTCAAAACTGAAGTATGTAAGCACACAGAGAGGAGAGCTTCTGACAAAAAGCCAAAACAATCAGAAAGTTCAGAAATCAGCAGGTGTGATCTCCCTCCCAGACATTCTGACCACATCTTGGAAGTCTCCAGAAATGATAAATCTTCCATTTTAGCTCTAACTTTTGGTAAAGAGTCAGATGCTGGGACAAGCCTGAGCAGTCAGTCATTCCATCTCCTTGCAAATCTGTATTCCCAGGCAGTCTGGTTTATCCCTCCAGTCCCATCTTCACTATGTGCCTCTTCCCACCACAGGTCAGTCACATCCATTAGCTGCTGGGCTGTTTCTCCTCCAAGGTTAAACAGCTGGATTTTTTAGTGGTCCTTGCTGACATGAAAGGACACGCTCCACATAAACAGAGTGGCAGCTAAAGGGAATTCAGGGTGACAGGAGGGATTTAAAAGATCCTGTGCTCCAGTGGGGAGCCACTACTGTGGCTTACAGTAAGATGAGAATTTAAAGCATGAATCTGATGCTGTTTTTCATCAGAAATCAGGACTTGCTTCCTGTGTGAACCACTGGCACCTCAGAGTCAGACACTCCCTCTGCTGCCCTCTGCTTTGCCCAGCTGGGAGCAGCCAGTCTCTGGCTGGGCACACCCTGCCCACATCCTGGACACCAGCTCTTGCTCAGCTCACCACAGCTGCTGCAGGGACCCAACACGGACACAAGCCTGGCCAGGGACACCAGACACAGCTCTGAGCTGTCACACAGGGGGTTCTCCCTGTACCCCATGGACTTGCAGTGGTCGCCAGAAAGAGCAGACTGCAGCTTTCTCTGCAATGCTCTGCTCTGCTACCACAGTTTGGGTATCTGCAAAGAAAGAAGATGACAGCCAGTTCTCTGATGCTGGAAGGCACTACAAAGTCAAAGCACCACCTTTCAGGAGAGTTACTGAGCCAGTGAGACCTTCCTTACTGACTACAAACCAAACACTTCCACCACTCCTTTACCACCCTCCCATTTCCAAAAAAAAAGCATTTTGAGTTAATTTCTACCTCCATCAATTATCAGGAGTAGAACTGAGTCACAGGCAGTCACAAAACAATATCTAACATCACACAGGCTGCTGGTTTTCTCTCTGATAAAAGGGTTATAGCAGTGTTGACAAGGAAGACAAATGACAGAGGCAATGATCCACAACGTCCTCTCCTCCATAAGGATTGCAGTTATATCTTTATGACAGAGTTATAAAACAAAACAATAAAGTTCCAAGACCATTAGAAAAAGGTCACACACATTACAGTAGGAAATACCTATTTCAGATCTTATCTGGAGCTATGAAGACAAACAACATTTAAACATCAGAGTCTGACCTCTGGAACTTTGGCTTCCTCAGAGGCATGTGCCTTCTCTTCCCCCACAGTGAAATTTAATCAAGACAAAGATTTTTTTTTTTTCCTGTGACTCCAGGCCAGCTCAGTGCACTCCCTTGAGCCAACAAATGCTCATCCCATAGGTGAAACAGAGCTGAACTCTTGGTGGCTGAGGGAACGAGGGAAGTTTTAAATAAGATGCTAAAAAAACTCCTGGTCCTGACCAGGAGGAATTGCTCAGAAAATATGAGTTTTCTCATCAGTACTCATTAGCTACGTTTAGCCAGTCTCAGGAATGCTGGAGAACAGGTGGATCCCAGCACAGAGGATTTGTGAGAGATTTGTGAATAGAAAAGGACTGAGCACATCCTTAACCCTCCCCGGAGCAAACAGCATCTGAAATGTTCAACCGGAGCTCTCTGCTGTTTGTACAACACAACAGCACCATCCAGAGGATAAACACTGCTGGCTCCACGTTCCTTTTGCCCACATTTGCAGGATATGAGCTTTATTCCAGCTGGGAGCACTGCAGGGCTGCGTTCAAGTTACCCTTGGGTTAGCAAACATGAGCCATTGCAGGAGGGCAGTTATGAAGAGCTCCAGAAAAAAACCCACTTTCCACTGCCAGGCAGCACCACCTCTCTCCAAGTGCTCCTTCCTGCAGGGCTGCAATCTCTTCCCCAGTGCAGAGGAGGAAAAACTGACTGCCCTGTGAGGACTCATCATCCCTCACCTGGATTTCTCACAGGCACAGCCCGTGGTGGTGCAGAGAGTCCCCAGGTGAATTTCCCTGAATAATTAAATTAGACACAATAGGTCATGTACATGGAGCCAAGGATGTCTAATTCTTGAGGTTCAGAAGGTGCCTTGGGAAGGTGAGGAACCCACTGCTCCCATGCATCCACTGGAATCCAAGGATTATTTGGGGATGGTCCCATAAATGTGTGCAGGGTGCACATTTATGTGTCCCCAGGGTGCTCACAGCCTCCCTGCCCTGCCTGGCCCAGTCCCACTGCCGATTTTGGACATGTGCTGAGGCTGTTTGTGCTTCCCCAGGGTGATGTCAGCTGGCTCATCCCTCCCTGCAGCAGCATCCCTAACGACTTGCTTCAACGCCTGGGAAGTCACAATCCCCACAGCAGGTTTGGCAGCAGCTTTTCATGGAAAACGAAATCAATTATCCCCTTCCTTTGAGACAAATTAAGATGAAACAAACTATGAAATACTTCCACTTTGTGTTTATTGTTCCCAGTGCAATTTAGCATTCCCAACAGTTGAGCACACCGTGACTCAGGACAGCACAAACCTCAATGGCTGCATTCCTGACCTACTTTGGGAATTAAGAAAGAATTTCAGACAGGAGAATTTCCCCTTTAGGTTGAAAAAAAAAAAAAAGAAAAAAGAAAAAAGAAAAAAGTGTCTTACAGCTATTCCAGAAGTGTTGGCTGGGATCCAGTGACTGGATGAGCTGAATAAGATCTATTCAAAATTTTAAAAAAAGAAACAACAAAACAAACCATAGGGCTCTCCATGTTTTGCTCTGTGCCTGTCCAAAGTCAGATTCAAATCCATGGCACTGGCACTCCATCCCCATCTCCTGAGCCTATCTTTAGGAATTCTTATCATCTGCTGCTTCCACAACTTGTAACCTCTGCTGCTTCATTTGATATTTAGAGAGGACTCACATAAAAAATTGATTCCTAGGACATGTCAAAATCCCTATGGACACTCACTTTTGTGAGAAAAACATTAGTCATATTATGGAGAAATAATTAAAAAACCAAAATGCCACTCAGCTGCCACAACCAGAAGGTAGAAGACACCACTGTACATTTTTCACCACCTCTGAGGTTGTGTTGGTCAGAAAACTTCCAGAGCAATGCAGGCAGAAAAGGCTTCAGTGCTGAGGGGGTTACTTTTTATACAGTCCTTATATCAAAATGTGATTCACCAACAAAAGCAAAGGCAGTAAAGGTGAAGCTGCTTTTTTAAAATAGGAGCTGCTTGTTCCCCACACTCACTGAATTACTGCCCAAATTCCCCACAGGCACCAGGTAAAAAAACTTTCAGAGCAAGTTATTTCACCTTCCAGGGGAAATTATATCTAAAACAGATTGTTACCCACATGATTTTTGAACTTTGTTCCTTTGTTCTTATGGGGATAAATCGCAACTATTTTAAATTAATTCCCTGCCCGGCAACAGTGGTCAAGAGACACGAGGGACTGGAAGGGTGAGGCAGGAAGGAAGTAGTGGGGTGTTTGTTAGTGTTCCAACTCCAAAGCTGCTCTGGAAACTCCTGCTTGCTCTCCTCTGGCAGGTATTAGTGAAGAATTTTGCCTTTGGTTCATTCTGAGAAATACCCCTGAGGAATTTATTCGAAATATTTGACATAGTTCACAAAAAAATCCCAGAATGCCCCTGAAGAGCACAGGAGGCAACACAAGGTAGAAAATAACCTTATAGATGCAAAAAGCAGAGGGTTCATGGTGTCTGGGCAGCGAGACTCTTTCCCATCTATAAGTATTCTAATTTTTTTCCAAGAAAAGGACAGTGCCAACCCACCTCTTCTCCTACAGAGACTTTAACAGCAAGGATGTGCTGGGACAAGCCCAACTCAAGGCAGGGGAAGATAAAAATGAGCAGAATTCCCTTCTGGCTGTGCAGGCAGCTTTGATAGGGATCTGAGATTTCTCTACAGATTGTTAAAATGAGCTTTTTGCAGGGGTTGCTGCTGGAAATGGTGAATCTTGTGCTCCATGATGTGACTGCAGGTGTTTCCCCCTCTGCAGCTGGTGTCAGTTCAGGGAGTTGGGCTTGTCCAACTTGCTGTTAAATATGTATTAGACAGGCAAATTCATGTGAATTTTACTGTATAAAAGAGGTGACCTTTCACCTGTTTGATTTGTGGAAACCTCCCCTGTGCACAGAATAAACAATGCAGAATAAACAGTGTGTCCCTGCTCAGGCAGACTCTGTGATCAGAGTGATGCCTTGTGCAGGCTGAGCTAGAGCAGAGGCTGGACTGAGCTAAAGAAGAGAGCTCTGAATATGGGAGCCCTCAGAGCCCTCACAGGACCCACAGTTCCGGGGATTTTTGAAGGAGTTTTGAAAGAGTTCGACACGGGACCTCTGAGTTGTTTTTGATGATGTGCTTTATTTTCTTCTACATAGGCAGGAAGGGTGAATTCAGCCCACATCATTACAGCATGGTTCAGAAGATCACAAGACTCTCAGTTACAAGACCTTTTAAGGATTTATCATCCAATAAAACACTGCCAACAAGGATATTCATGTTTTTGACCCAATTCTTAAATATTTTGCCTTATGGACCCATGCTAAAGTTTAAGCTTTCTTAGCCAATCATGTTATGGCACACAAACCTACAGTGCTGCATTCTAAACTCCTTGTTTACCTCTGTAACTACTTTTACATCTTAAACTCTAAAACTCTAAACTTTCTCCCACTTAACGTGTCTCTGCTTTAAACTACAAATCCACATTCTTGCTTCTAACACCTGAGTTTGGAAGCCTTTTCCAAGCTCTCAAATTGGATCCTGTTTAATTCTGTCAGGAAAATTCACCCACAAACACCAGAGGTTTATGTCCAAACAGGAGACAGAGGAGTCCTTTCACTTTATTTGAATAAAGGGAGAGGCCATGGGGCATTCCCCTGCGGTCTCTCAAGTTTTTGGAGGCCTCAGCCTGCTTTTTATCCCAATTTCCCACATTTCCCTCTCTCTTTCCCCATTTCTGAGGTACTTGAGAGGTACAGACTTCCTGAAATTCCTCATACCAGAGATTTCCCTCTAATGTACAACCCGCCATTTTCATTTTTAATCCTTACGGAATTTATGGTTTTTTCCCCATTGTTTCTTTCATCTTTCAATATCCAATTCCATTTACCAGCAAAGCTACAGTTTATTTGTAAAGGCAAATATCATTTCCATTCATCACTCAGTGGGATCCTTCCCGCTGTTTATTTTCCTCCCAGCGCTGGTTTTCCACCACAGCTGCCTCGTGAAGCCAAACCCGTCACTGCTCTCAGTTCCGAGCTGGGCCTCACAGGCCCAAGGTTCCGAGGGCTCCCCTCGCTCCGCCGCCCCGCGCCGCCATCGCCGTGAGGACGGCACCGGCCCCGCCTCAGCGCCACCTGCGTGACGTCATATGCAGCGCCCATATGATGTCACCCGCAGTGCGTGACGTCATCCGCATAGATTTACGTAATCCGCAGCGACTGACGTCATACTCAGCGCATTACGTCACTCATTGCGCACGCGCGCTGTCGGTAACGGTCATCCCGGCGCGTTTCAAGCCAGCTCCGCCCCGCCGCTGCGCGGTACGGAGGGCGCACAGGGACAGTCCGAGCCCGTTCCGCTTTGCCGTACGGGAGCCCTGTAGGGACATGTCAGTCCAATGGCAATCGTCGCTTCTTGCCATGGCAGCGAGGCCCGCGGCCGTGGGGCGCCCCCAGTGTCGCTGTCCCCTCACGGGCACCCCTCAGTGCCATTATCCTGTCATGGGGACCCCCCAGTACCTCCATCCCCTCATGAGGGACCCCTCCCTGCCATTAGCATGTCATGGAGACCCCCCAGTATTGCTGTCCCCTCATGAGGGACCCCCAGTGTCACTGTCCCTTCATGAGGCACCCCTCCCTGCCATTATCCTGTCATGGGGACCCCCAGTGATGCCATCCCCTCATGAGGGACCCCTCCCTGCCATTATCCTGTCATGGGGACCCCCAGTGTCACTGTCCCTTCATGAGGGGCCCCTCACTGCCATTATCCTGTCCCAGAGACCCCCCAGTACCACCATCTCCTCTTGAGGGACCCCTCAGTGCCATTATCCTGTCATGGGGACCCCCCAGTACTGCCATCCCCTCGTGAGGGACCCCCAGTGTCACTGTCCCTTCATGAGGGACTGCTCCTGCCATTATCCTGTCATGGGGACCCCTCAGTGTCACTGTCCCTTCATGAGGGACCCCTCCCTGCCATTATCCTGTCATAGGGACCCCCAGTGTCACTGTCCCTTCATGAGGGACCCCTCCCTGCCATTATCCTGTCTCGGGGACCCCCAGTGCCTTTGCCCCAGACCAGGATCCCCCAGTGCCACCATCCCCTTTTGGGGTGGGGGTGGAACTTGGTGACTCTAAGGTCACTTCAACACAAATAAATCTGCAATGGCTTCTGTGACTCTGCAGTTATTCAGAGGAGGATCCCGGAAGGGGAGATGAAGGGAAGCCCTGCCACAGCCCTGGTGACATTTTCTGTATAAACATTGACGAGTCCAGCGGGGGAAGCGCCTCAGGAGATGCCCAAACAAATCAGGACGTTCCCCATGGCTGCAGGTCCCTCCCCACCACCTCCATGGACCCGCAAGGATGTGTCCAGCAGGATGCTCCTCATTACAGCCTTGCCAATGCGCATGGAGGAATGCATTCAAAACCCGTGGGTTTCACACCTTGACACCCCTTCCTTTCGCGTCTTGGGGAAAGAGAGGCTCTTTATTTATCTTTTTCTATTTATCTTAATTTCTTTCTTAAATCTGAGCCTAGTAAAAAGCAGGTTTTTCACCACTGTCCTGTTATCAGCAGCATCTGAACATTTTGGTGATGTGCTGGGAGCTGGTGTGGACAGGACAGGGTTAATCCCAGCTGCTGTCCCTTATACAGAGTTGTCATTGCTGGCATTCTCTGAAGCTGAAGGGTTTGAGGATTTTTTTTTTTTCTGCCCCAGAAATGTTCCTATTCAGAGAAGAACCAACCATAACATAGGAAATATAAAAATATTTTGGAAATAAACTGTGAAGTCTGCAAGACAAAGACTAAAAATCAACTACACTTTATCTCTCCTTTGCTTGCTTTCATGAAAAGTTTTGGAAAAGATCCTGATTTCAGTTTTGAGCTAGGGACAAGTCCCATATACGATTTTTCTACATTTCTCCCTTTGCACAGCTTGGCAAAGGAAACTGTGTCCTAGGGACACAGCAAGCTAGAGTGATATTTCACTTCATGGGACTGCTTTTCCCACTTAATTCGTTCATGTTGAATAAGAAGAGGTAATTTTCAGACATTACATTTAAATTAAGTCATGATTGGTAGTAAAACCAGTTTGAACTCATTATAAATATGCCTTGGCCTAAGTGAAAACAATTAGAAGATAAAATAATTCTTAAAATCTAAATGTCTGATGTTATAGAACACACTGTACTGGGAGACAGCCAGCAGATAATGAGATATTAGGTTTCTTGGGCTGAAGAGGATTACACAAAATAAAGCAAAACTAATTTTTTAAGTGATCATTCCCTAAAACTGGGGCAGAAAATGTTGCCTCCCTTTGTGAGCAGTTACTAAAAGCAAGAAAATTTTTCCTGATAAGAAAGTATTTAACAGGATTTCATAGGAGAGATAAGCACACCAGAAGACATTTAGTTGTAATTAGGAATGCTCATTGATTTACTCTATTCAAACCAACAAGAGCTGCTCAAGACTGTTCAAAATGCTTGATAAAATCACAGAGATTTCCTAAGTATGTAGTTTCCCACATAATTTTGTATGAGAAGAGCAGGATCTGGGGTGGACACAACCATCCTTGTGATAAACCCAGCAGCCTTTCTGTGGTCCCTTCCCCAGTGTCAGGAGATGTTTGTGTTCCCAGGCTGGAGTTTGCTGCTGCTTCCTCAGGCGTGAGGATGATCTCAGCGAGGTCAGCCAGAACCAGCTTGGGTTGGTTTCAAAAGCCAGCCTGAAGGAGGATGAAGTGTTCTTTCCAGGGAGATGAGGGGCAACACGCCCTGATCAGAGTGCTAATGCCTTGCTTTTGGTGTTTGTTTTCTAACCGTAGGGTTGGAAGCCTCCCTGCCAAGGGAGGGAGGCAGTTTCCATCTTTGGAGCTTTTCAAGACCCAACAGGATAAAGCCCTGAGTAACCCACCTTGGTCTGACAACTTTTAGCAGGAGGCTGGACTGCAGGACCCTTCAACCTGAGTTATTCTATTATTTTCATTCATTTTACACCTATCTTCTTTGGCTTTCTTCAGATGTCAAACTGAGAAAGACTAGGCTTGAGAGTTCATTTGCATAAAGCATGGCCAGAAAAAAAGTGAGTTTAACTGCTTTGTAGGACTGAGACATATGACCAGCCAGAAAGAGGTAAAAAATTGCTGTACGAGATGATAGCTCTGCAAAGAAAAATTATTAAAAGGCTGAGGAATTACAAGTCTTTTGAAATACATATCACAGGCCTATATGTGTTTGCAAAACAATCTGGAACTGCAAAATAACTACTGGGACACTTTTAAAGCACTACAGCCTCCAGTGTCCTGCAGAACAAGGGCCGAGATGGCTTTTGGGCACAAGCTCCCCTGGCTGCAGGGTTATATATCGTACAGTCTGAGCTGCTCCTTCATGTCCCCTTCAGACATCTCTCCAAACGTGTCACTTTTTTCCTTCATCAGTCTGAAGATGGCAGCCAGCTGCTCTCTCTGAACCCTGTCGAGAAGAAAAGGAGAAGTAGGAATAGCCAGTCCAGGAGCAAGAACACCACTGTGAAATGAAACACAGAGCCGAAGGCAGGTCACTGTGCAAACCTTACTGGCTTCAGGAAATCTGCCCGTGTGAGATAAGGCAGAGATAGCCTCTGGCTCTCCTTCCTCCCCCTTCCCATCTATCCCATCACCCTGCAGCTCCCTAAACGTGGAGATAAACCAGCCTGCTTTAACACTGGCTTTGGAGCTCCTTAAGGCTTATCTATGCTCAAACTTTCAAGATAACTTGACATATGGAATTTTGTAAGGCCAACATGTGTCAATTTAGCAGACTCCATAGCAAACCTGGGTTAAGATTCAACAGCCCAGTGTGCTTTCCTTCTGTAATGAGAGGATGTAGATACAGAATAATTCAGGAATAGCTATTAAATTTTAGATGCATATCCTAACTTAAAACTAGAGAGCAGACTACCTCCCAGTGTGGACATGATTTGAATCAGCCACTGGAAGATAAGATCACGGATAGGAGGAATTTGCTTTGATTCCAGTTTTTCTCCCAATGTCCAATGGTGAGATGGACCCAGGTAGCCAGTCCAGCAGTGACGTGGTCCCTGTGTAGGCAGAGGCTGACCAGTGGACCACCTAGCTCAGATTTTTAATCCCCAGGCAGTCCCATAGTAGATAACCTCCTTCTCCCCGTGACAGAAGATATCTTGAATTTTCCCTACCCTGAACCAGTTAACCATTGCACATCCCAAGAAGATTGGTATCTGTGACAGGGCTTTATTTGTAGGAGGATTTATACCGCTCATCTCTGGGGGATACAGAGGGTGGGCAGCACAGGAATGCCATTTCTTGGCAGGTAGCTCATGAACTGATGTAACTGCACAAAATTCCCTTTTGGGGCAAGATGAATGTGCACGTGGCTCCAGGCAGGGCTGGCTGAGGGATGGAATGTTCCCACTGCCAGACTCCCACCTGATGGGGATCAGGCTGCTCTATTGCTAGCACATCTCATTCCTGACTCTCCTGTGGGAGACAGAAAGAACTAATGGGGATGTGGTGCTTTATGGCTGTGACAAGGCAGATGAAGGCCCTGTTACTTCAGGGCTCATTTTGTCCCTGCATGAGCGTGAGGCCAGAACTCAGTGACAGCTCAGAGCACAGACCTGCCACAATCCCAACTTCTCCCGCTTGCTCAGCACCCTTAGACCTCCCGTGGGCTAAAAACACAGAATTTGCCTTTTACTCCCACATGGTCACCTTGTCAAGAGTCCTCTTTCCTGCCACAACCAGCTTCCCACGCAGGACTTTAAACCATTTAATTAATCCATTTAAATGCACGCCGCTGGATAACCTGGGGTACTCTTCCTGCAGGGCCTGTGTGGACAAGCTGTCATCTGTTCCAGGAGCTGGAGGAGCAGTAATAACTATTGACAGGCAAAACCAGAGCACAATCTTTGCTTGAAAGGACAGCACCAACGCACCAGCAGCCACCACACCAGGAATAAGATGAGAGGAAGACAGTCAGGAACGAGCAGAGGAACCTTCTACCCATGCTCCCGAGCTCCTGCTCTGCATTTTCCCGTCTCCTGGGCTAAGCCCCAGCAGCAGCAGGAACAGCAGTCTGTCCTCTCAGCACTGCTGAAGCAAACAGGGCAGGAAAAAAGCAGATCCTGGCTAAAGCAAGCTCATTTGCCAGTTATTTTCCATTGCAATTAAAATGCAACGGTCCTGCAGCCAAACAAATCCTGATAATGATGTGGGATCTTTTGTTTATGGAAGCCTGGATTTGTTTGCCTCTTCTGTAATGTTTTGTGCTCACAGGAAGAGCATCCAGCTGCCCTTTCCAGATGAGAGGAAGGGAAGCAGGGTCATGAGTGATCAATATTTTATTTTAGATCACCACTGGGCACCAGAGGGCACGTTGCCAGTCTGGTGTGGAGAAATTCAATACACAGCTTGGCCTCCTGTGTCTGCAGTGCATCCCAGCTGCGAGTGCTCACACAGGTCTGCATCCCTCACTCCTCATTTCACAGACATGAGCGCTGCTGAAACCTCTCCAAAGGCCCGTTTCCTTGTCTCCAAAATCAGGATCACAGACAATATTCACTCTCTTTTTTTGAAGCACAACATCAATGCATTTTGGCTCTCCCCTCAACTTTAAATATCATGACTGTGCATTTGGAAAATAGAAAAAAGAGCTGTTACTGCTGTTACTTCTCTGCACTACACAATCTACTACAAAGGGACAGCAAAACAAAGATAAAGAGAGAAGAGAGCCTGGGAAGGAAGAGTAAGGCACCACAAACATGAAACTGTCTTTGAAGAGGAGCTTCTCCTATCAGAGGCGACCTTGCAAAACAACCTTGTAGTGATCCAGCTTGGTTTGGTTTTGGATATTTTTTTGGATGAGTTCAGATCAAACATACCCCATTCACAAATAAAATCATTCTCTCTTCTCATAAATGCTGTCCTCAAAACTACTTGGATTCAGGAGGTCAAACAGGATTTTACTTATTGCTAACAAAATAGATTAATTAAGGATTTTTGAAGCAGCCTAATTCTTCTTCATAGGTAATTATATTTCCCTACTTATCTCCCTTAGGCTCTTTTTAGACATTTCAGTCCAATACTTTTACGGTTAGCTGGAGATTTGGGGCAGTGAGCCATAGGTATGTTAGAGATCTGGGGTTTAGGAACTACTAAGCACCTGTGACCACAGCAGCTGAAATCCTGGGCAGAGCTCTGCATTGGGAATGTTGTCAATTGCTCTGCAGCCAAACAAGAGCAGGAATGCAACACTGCATTGCTTCAGCAGAAAAAGGGGAATATCCCTGATTTTCCCTCTGATCATTTATGGGAATGTAATCATTTATGGCATAAAAGTCATAGTAACCTAAAATCCAACCTAAAATCCAGATTTTCAACACAAATCTCTTGAGGAAGAAGTTACAAGCTGCTGGAGGTAGGGACAACAAGCACAAACCAAATAAACTATTCAAAGGTTTATTGGACCAAACAAAGGCAATTTTTACAGATTCAAGCCACTAGAATTACAGTCCTTTGTATAAGAACCACCATCAGATACAAAACAAACAAAACCAAATAAAAGTAAAAAATACCCAGACAGCCATTTGAGTTGAAGAAAGAGTTTGACTTGCTGCCGCTAGCAAAAATCTGGACTTAGCTACCGACTTTGCTGGATGTACATATTGCCATGTAACTTAAACACAACGGATATAAGGCATTCTTTGCATAGTTGGGTGCTTGGGACACAGTCAGCCAGCCAGTACCGAGGAGAGACAGCGGCTGTACCAGCAGGATGTTGAAGCAGAGGGTCCAGATGTGCCTAAATTCATATGCAAACCACTGAACAACGCTTGCAGTTGTCGGCTGGGAGAGGGCAGCCCAGCCTCTTCTAAAGCTGAAGCCTCCTGCTGTTCTTTAAACGAGACCATTTATTAAGAGTTTGCCAACCCCAGGCGCTGGAAAGGACAACTGTGTACAAGGTTTCAAGTATTGTCTGCATAGGAATTAAAAAGGAAAAGAAAAAGCAGCCTGTTGGGTTCCTGATATGTTTGCAGTGTTAGCCAAGAGGCAGTGACAAAGAAGCTTTGGAGGACACATCCCCACCCAGCCTGGTGGTTCTACAACATCACTGAAGGACTTGGACCCTCTTCTCTCTCTCAAAAACCAGCTGGGTTTGATTTAAAACAGAGCATGTGCCCAGCCAAATTCATCTGCTCTGTGTGACAGAGCTGAGGGGCAACGCTGAGCTCTGGCTCCCATGGACCAGCAAGAGAAGAGGGCACTGGAATAGCCAGCAGGCAGAGGAATGGGGAGTGTGCCTCTCCCAGGACCTCCACTATCCCATCCTGAGCCAGAGGGAACCCCTGATGCCATAGCTGCCTCCTTGGGTCTCTCCTCTTGGGAACTGGGGTAGGGAAAAGTGAGGATGCAGATAATAACAGCAGCCAAAGTGTGGCCTCTCCACCCCAAGCAGAACAGCTAAACGATCAAACTTCATCACTTCTTGAGTATCCTGTGTACCTACAGAACCAGCTCTCTGCTAAAATAACTACAGAAGCAAATTTGAGTCAGCCCAGCCATCGTCTGCCATCCCTCACATGGACCCCACTTCGTTCCTCCAGCCCTCGGAGTAAAGCAGCTTTGCACAACACTGGAAATCACAGGCAGTTACCACCCCCCCAGCAACAAAGAGGACTTTGACCCCAGGACAAAACAACTTGAGATTCTGGTACAAGGTCCCAGCTGGTCTGAGAGCAGAGCTATGGATTGTCCACCCCAGGAAAGGAACAACATGGATTTCATGGCCTCATACATGAAGCCAACACAACTAATAGACTTGTTGCATATTTAGTGTTCACTTTGGGTTTTGCTTGGGGGAGAGGGAAGAAGGTTCTTCCCAGTCCCCCAAACACAACTCAGGTCATTGCTTGGGCCCAGCCCCAGTCCGTGGAGCCAAAAAAATAGGATATCCTCAAACTTGACAGGAGTTTTTGAAGAACTCAACTTCAGACCAAGAGGGGATCCCAAGTTTTGAGGGTTTATGGATTTCTCTTATGGGTGTGTTTGGTTGGTTTTGGTATTTCTCTCAAGCCTTTAATGATGCCAAGGGATGCCTTTAGGAGGAGGCTAGGGACAACTTCATATAGTCTTCAGGTCTGCAAAGAGAAACAGGGAGAGAAATCATTTCAGTCATTTCACTCCTCAGGTTGGTTCATTATTATTCACATAAACGAGCGGGGAGAGCCCTCGCTGTGTGTGTTGGGGGGAAGGCAAGGCAGCTTCCCCCTCAGGGCAGGACAAGCTGCTGTTTGCAAACCTCATGCCTCTAAGAAGGACTTTGCTTCATCAACTGCAGCAGGATAGTCGAAACCCAATTGGAAGTGCAAATCCTCTTGTCTGGCACCAAGCTAAGGTACAACCCTTCTGAGCTACTAATAAGAACTGGAGAAGCCAAACGAATTAACTCCAGGGGTTACTGCCTCACTGTCCTGTGCAGAGCCTCCTGGGGCTGCTGGCACCCTTGACAGCCCAGATTCCTCTTCCCACCTGCAGCCAGATGAGCCAGGAACGAGCGCTGATTTCACAGGGTGGTGTGCCTGAACTGCTCGACCTTTCTCAATCTTTCTACAGATGAGTCTGCTCAAGGCAAGGAGGTGAAACCCCCTGAGTCCCTGCAGGTCACTTCCTTTTGATGGGAAGCTCTCCCATAGTCCCAGGGAAGGAGGGTGAGATGTGTTTAATGTGTGGGGACATCCAGGCACTCCCTCCATGCAGCAGAGCCAGGATCTAAAAAATGTGGTCCCTTGTTCTCAGCCAGAATCTTCCAGACACTCTGCCCTTACTGCCCCAGCATCTCTCATGGGTGAACCATGCACATCTGGAAACAGCTGGCCCAAGGCTGGACAGTTGCCATGGACACAGAGACCTGCACTGGGGTAGAGGGAAGCTACAACACGCATCACCTACCCTACAAACACATTCAGACACACTCCAGCCTCATTCCTCCTCGATTCAATTGGGTTCATGGTCCATAACACCTGAGCCACGTTTGGAAGTCCCTTACTCCTGCCAGCCATGGCCACAGTGAGGGTGAGGAACAGCCTCATTTCGTCCTCGCTCTTCTGCAAATTCTTGCCTTGTCCAGCAGCCTTCTGAGCGGCCGGTGACCCGGATCCCGGATGGAGATTATCACGTGGCACCGGGGTTACCGGAGCACCGCCGCCGAGGCTCAGCGGCCGTCCCGTTAGGACAAAGAAAGGAAATTTTCCGGAGTGGATAATCGCTCTGCGGGATTCGCGGCGCTGAGGAGCGGATCATCCCGCTCAAGTCACGCAAGCATAATCAGATTTCACGTGTCAGGGCATAAGCTCGTTGCCACGGGGGCCCAGGAGGGGAGGTCCCCTCCAGAGTGCCACAGGTGGAGCAGGGAGGGATGGGGGACATCAGAGAGGGTGGATGAGTCCCTCACAGGGATCCTCATCTCCACAAGGCCAGGCTGACAGCTGGGGTGAGAAGATCTCAAAACCAGCATGACCCTAATGGAGGGGATGAACATCAGAGCCAGAAATTCCCATCTGCACAACAGGGATACCCCTTCCTGGTCCTGGAGCAAGCTGTGAGGGGAATTGGACTAAAGAGCATGAGGCAGTCCCTCTCTGGGACATTGGGGCCATATAACCCTCCAGGCTGAGAAGCTCTGGCATTTCACCCATGGAACCTGAAAGTATTAATTAGCTTGGGATGGACGCCCAGAGATTTGAGCCACAGCTTATCCTTGGCTCTTCCCTCCTTTCCATTCTCCTTGGATCAGCATGCTTGCCCCAACAGCTCATCAATCAAACCAGGTTAGGGTCATCTTTTGCCAGAAGCTGTATCCTTTCTTCAGATAAAGATTATCCAGATATCTCTGTTCTTGCTCAAGCCAATGGCCAAGTCACTGAATCGTGTGATTTGTCAGCTGGACATGGTTCTGTGCAAGGAAAAGCTGGAGACAAGGAGCGCAGACAAAAGCAGGTTCTGGAATATGAGGACAGCTCAGGGACTGAATGTCTCAAAGAAGCATGGAAACTGCATGTCCTGGTGGCCTCAGGAGCATTTCCTTCACTCCAGCTCACCCACAGCACTAACACAAGGCTTCTTGCTTTTGAGAGAAGACAGCACCTCAGCTCTGAAAAACAGGGGTTACTGGCAGCATTTCCATGTGCATCTATCTCTCCTGTGTGCAAAAATCCACAGCAGGTCAGGAGATCTGTAGCCCGTTCATAGACTTCAGCTTTCCAAAGGAGCCCTGACTCACTCTAAGGAGAGCCCAGAGCATCCTACTGTAACCATGTCTGGTAATTGCTTGTGCCCTTTTAAGGAATAGTTTCACTCAAAAAGATTATTTTCAGAAGCATGGAGCATTCCCAGCTCCTTTCCCTGACTCAGGACCTTGTCAGGACCATCAGTCCTCTGCTCTGAAATCCAGAAGGATTTCCTTCCAAGCAAGGACAGCAACCTGGCTCCAGACTCTTCTCACTCCAAACCAGGATTGACCCTTGAGGATGAAGAGCAGGGAATAAAAGCCCTTAGTGCTGGGCAGACCTGGCAATGGGTGGTTGAGATCTCCCCAGGGAGTTCCCTCCCATCTCACTGCTGGGGATGATCCCACCACCACTGTCCCCACTTCTTTACCATGGGGGCAGATACCATCTCTGGTGGTGACTATAACCCAGTCTTGAGGTATTGCAGGAAGAATATGAGGAATGACACACTAAATTAAGCTTTCCTGGTGGTCCCAAAAGTGTGAGCCAGTTGCTTCAGCCAATCAGCAAAACACAGAGAGGACTTAGGTGCAGAACAGGGAGACAGTGCTTAAGAGAGAAGGGGTTGAGTGAGAGGTACCAAAAGGAGCTTCATCAACACAGATCTGAAATTCCTCCTCTGGGACAGTGAAGTTGAAAGGTGCTCTGGGCTTTGGGAAGTAACTCCTGTGCCTCGAGGCTTCCAGGACCAGTGTGACCAGGGAGCACAAATCTCTTTGGCTTTAGGATGGGGGCTGGTGAGGAGCCAGTGGGATCAGGGGCTGTATCACCCCCAGAACACCTTGCCCACAGCTGTTCTGAGGCAGAAGCTTCCCACATTGCCCAGCCAGAGCAGCAACAGCTGAAAAGGCCAGAGCACAGCCAGGGAGGTGGCTTGGGCTCCTGACCAGCTCATCCATCACTCGTGTGCCCATTCCCTTGCAACACTCTTGACCACCCCAGCCAACACCACAGCAGTGGGAAAAGCAATGGACAGGCTGGGCTGTGCTTTCTTCCATCACTCAGTGTTTGTTCTCCAGCTCACTGAACACCAGTTTGCTCCCAGCCTGGCAAGATGCCCCAATTCCCTGCATCCCTGGGTCTGTCCCAGCTGCAGGGGAGCCCAGGACAGGCAGAGCAGGGCTCCCAGGGAGGTAGCAGGCAGAGAACAGCCAGCTGCCCATGCTGCACAAGGTTAAGCAGAAGCAGATGAAGACAAGTCATGAGCGCTGGGTGAGGGAGACACAGAGAAGCAGCCACAAGCCAGGACAATTCAGGACCTGAGCCAAAAAAACCCCAGGAGCTCAAGCAGAGTTGCTCTCTGAACTAAAATCTCATGCCAAGGCAGGGTCAGAGACTCACACCCTGCAAAGGCTACGGGGGAGTTTGCAAGGGTTTCCTCCCTGGGATGGGAGAGGAGGAGATGGGAAGGGGCTTCCTGGCCTCCCCTTCCTTGGCTTTCTGAGGGAGGCATCCTGAGTTACTCTGTTTTTAAAGCTTTTGGGGATTCATGACTCAATCATTACTATAAATAGGGCCAGGGCCCCAGTCCACTGACATCTCATAGGTCAGAGGACGTTTTCCCTGAGGATATGGAGGCAGGGAACAGCACCAGGCCACAAGCAGATTTCCTCCTCTTCCAAGTGGGCTTGGGTACCTACAGAGCATGAGGGGGAGCTCAGCAGGGATCCCCAAACATACAGTGCCTTTACTACAAGAGGCAGCTGGGAAGCAAACACACCTCATGCCTGGGTGTTTGGCGGCTGAAAGCAGCCTTGCCCATGGCTGGTGCCATCCCTGTGGCTGGTGGCTGCAGTAAAGCAGTGGCCACCCTGCCCTGCAGAGTGCCATGGCCATGGGCTCTGCACCCCTTGCTGCTCCTCCTCCCTCAGCCCAGGACGACTATCGTGCTGCAGAAGATGAGAAGCAAACAAATAATATCCCTCACCCCCAAAAAGCCCAAACTTACCAGCTTCCCTCATCCAAAAGAAGCACCATGCTGGACAGGACAGGACAAGACAGGACAGGACAGGACTGCAAAGCCACTGGGTGGGGGGAAGGTTAGCAAAAGAGAGGGAGGAGAAAGAAGCCCAGTTCCCATGCTGTATGGAGAGGGGAGCGAGCAGGCAGGCCAGGGTTATGTGATGGCAATGCAGGGGGTGGACAGGGACAGATGCCAATGGACAGCTCTCCAAAATGCAACCTCCCCTAGCCCTGTCCACCCACCTATTTTTGGAGGGCTACTAGTGGAGATGTTTGAAATAGGTCAAGGTCTGTCAACACAGTCATTAAACCTCTGCAGCTGCTTCCTGCCCTTGTGTGCTCCTGGGTTGTCATCACCAGCATTGTCTCATTCAAAATTCAAACTTCAGCACAGTTGGCCCTCAAGCCACAGCTGCATCCCACTTTCATTCAGGATGCCTTGTAGAGCAGGGAAAGGTCTCTCCTCTCTGACATTCTAGAACCAGGGTCTACCCTGCCTTGCTGAAATTCCAGAGTCCAAGCCTAGTTTTTTTCAGTACCCCATAACCAAGAGGCACTCTGAACCCAGCTGGGAGGAGGCAGGTTTCCAGTGCTCAATTGCCACTAAGAAAAGGGCTAAGCTTGATATTTACAGCCATCCAATTCCCCTTGCATGAATTCCAGTTTGCAGTTGAGCCCTAGGCTTAAACCCAGTCTGCATTCAAACAGTGTCACCTCAACCCATCTGTGGCTGGCCAGGAGGTGAGAGGAGAGGATTGAGAGGCAGGAGGAGAGTTTGCTCCTTGAATGGGTCACCTGGACGTGGGAACTGAGCCCACTAGCCAGGGAAACTGAGCAGCTATCCCCATCCTCCCTGCAGTGCTCTGGGGATCTCCTGCTCCATCCAGGAGTGCCCCTGCCAGGAGCAGTTTGGTGCCATTCACCAGACCCTGTTCAATGGGTCTGCCATGGGGCAGCTTCTGGCTCTTCACCCTCACCTCACCAGAGGACAGAGAGACCACCTTTCTAGAGCCTGTCCGATGGGATCTGCTCTCCTTTGTCCCCCCAACACTCCAGGCCAAGAGTGACAAGGAGAGAGCACAGAGAGCTCAGCCCCTTGACAGCACTGAGGCCAACCAAGGCTTGGCTGGGACCTGCTTTGCCTCATGGAAAGAGAGAACTGAAAGCAGAGACCCAAGGGGGTCATTTCTCCCATTGTCTTCTCTTTTATAAGGAGTGGAGCCTTGCTGCAGCTGTCAAGGCCCAGCAGAGTCCTGACCATACTCATTTCTAACAGCAAAAAATCCCCACTAACCTCTTTCAACCTAAAGGGAGGTTTGAAGAACATCTGGCAGAGACCACTCCAAGCCACCCATGAGAGCCAGGCCCTGCAGACACACTGGGCAGCTCTTCCTCCCTCCTCCACAGGAGCTGCCCAGCCAGGACAGCAGCACGTCTCATGCAGCCTGGTTGTGTCTCACACCTACACAGCTCAGCCCTGTCTGAGCAGGGGCAGCTGCACCACCAGCACTCACATTTCCTGAGCTCCAGCTCTGCACCGTGGCAGCTGCAGCTGGCAACAGATGGCCAAAAGCCTCAGGTGCAGAAGACAAGGATTTGGGAATAAGCTGTGCTGGCTGGACCAAGGGCTGCATCCTTCCCCTGCACTCTTCCCCTTCCTGCCCAGACTGTTTTTCTCCCCCAGGGGGGCAAAGGCTACGTGCTTCTGTTCCAGAAGGACTGGTGACCCACCAGGTGTGATCAAGCACAGCCACCACCCCAGCAGAAGTATTTGCCAAAAGGATTTACTGTCCTCCTCCCTCAGTGAGCACTCTAATTTTTGAGGCTGAAGTCACCAAAAGCAGGAAGTTGCATCACTCAGTGAAGGTCACATTCCTTCCCCTTTTAGTCCAGATTTAGCACCAGTTGGAAGCCACAAGACTCAAGTGAATTGTAGGCAGGACAACCACAGCTTCTGCAGGGATGCAGGTTAGAACAGAAGTGGGTTTTTTGCTTAAATAACCAAATCTATTGCATGCCTGTACGCTCCTGTCTGTAGTCCTACAGCTCCTCCTGGAACACGCAAGGAATATTTTCAGTGGCATCTCCAAAATCAAGGAGTCCCAAAATTCAAAGTTGTGAACTACACAGCAAGCAGCCTCTGAGGACCCACTTGCATTTTTAGGATGTTTCTTACATTTGCTGCTTCACATGGGAACCTGTTGATCCACAGGAAAGCTGGAGGAGTGACAGGGCTAAAAGTGCACACTAAACCTGTCTGAGTTTTGGTAACACACCCTAGGACTAACCCCCCACTCTGCAGCAGCCCCAGTTTCCCAAATCAGCACAAAGAAGTGACTGTGGGATGTCCAGCTTCAGGCATCCAAGATGGAAGAGGTGAGCATCCAAATGTGAGAGCCCCCATTTGCCCTGGAGTGCTCATGGAAAGTGAGATGGAGGCAGAGGGGAGTGGACTCATTAATCTGTTATGAGGAGGGAAGGGGAGGGAGGTGAACAGGGAGGTGGGACAGGCAACCAACTGCAGCTCAAAACAATCCCTCCCCTGGAAAATAACCCAAAAGCAAAATAATCCAAGACACGAGCAGGTGTTATCAGTGGTACCACTACCTCTAAGCAGCAGCAGTGTCCTTACCAAAAAGATTTGCAAGAATGTTTGTGGCCGAGGACCTAAGGTACTTGCTACAGAGATGTGAGATCAGAGGTCAGCTCAATCCTGCAACATAAAGGTGGCAAACCCGGGTCACAGCAGGTCAGCAGCACTGTCAGGGCTCATGGAGAGGGGGAGAGGGGTGGAAGGGCAAGGAGAAGGATGCAGGACAAGGCTGAGGCGCTGTGCTCAGCTCGCCCAGCTTACCTGGCAGCAGCCCTGCCCCCTTGCACCACCTGCGAGGCCTGCAATGAAAAGCTGCTGATGCCGCAGTGAAGATTTGAGGGGGGGAAAAGTAAGCCAGCAACAAAGCAAGACAAAAAAAAATTCACCAAGCTGCCTTTAAGAAATGAACAACACAAATACGGAAGAGAAGAAAATAAAGGAGCAGTAGGAAAAACACGTCTGCCAGTGGTTCTCAGTGGGGAAGGCTGCTCAGAGCCTGCAAGGGACACGAAGCCCATCAGTTCTGGGTGCACTGTCCTGCCTGGGGCTGCTCCAGCGCTGCCTGAGCAGTGCCATGTGCCCAGCACAGCTCCATCACCCCCTGGAGCCTGTTCTGAGCCCTGAGTACAAAACCCCCATCCCACTGCTGTCCTTAGGCAATGTCCCCTCAGTGTCCTCAGGTGACAACAAGGGCATTTTTTGCCACTCAAGAACCAGCCCTAGGCCCTGCAGGACTCCTGGCCCTGAAAACCTGAGCAGTGATTGCTCAGCTGGTTTGCATGGAGCTGCTGGTGCAGAGGGTTTGAATTTGCCAGCTGCAGGGAGATTTTTGCATTGGTTTTTAGCAGGATCCTGAAAAGCAAATCCCATCTAGCCCCATGGGTGTCCCTGACATTCACCTGGCTCATCCCCCCACCACCCTCCCCAAGTGAAAAATACAGTGACACTCACAGCCCTGCCCAGCAGTTTACAGGGTGGGGGCGTCAGGCACAACAGACACATGGAAAAGAAGAAAGCAAACATTTTTTCCTGATGCCACCAATGCAGAATCAACCCCGTGCCAGAGGAAACCAGAGCTCATTTCTGCTGCTGACCCCAGAGCAGGGCAGGTCTCTGGATTTACTCTGCCTACCACAGTGCCCTGCTCACCTCACACAGATAAACCTCAGCCAGCCCAGCTGGTGGCATCACAAAGATGCTGCCCAAGAGCCTCAAGGCAAGGTTTTCCAGCAGGAGATGCCTGAGCTGGGGGTCAGCTGTGATCCCCCCATCCCTGCCTTCCTTGCTGTGCTCCAGTTTCTGCTTGGTTCTTTACACCAGGTCAACTGTGGTGGTATTTAGACCAAAATTTGACAGGCAAGGGGTGACAAATGCCCCTAAATCACTCTCTGCAAACCTCTGGGTGGAGAATTGGGTCCCACAGCCCTTGGGACAGCAGTGAGGAGAACAGCATCTCCCAGCCACCATGGGGAAATCAGTTCCTTGGAGCTCAGGGAAGGGGTGTGAGCTGCAGACACCTCTAGGGAGCAGCCTGCCACAGAGCCCTCAGCTGTGGGGTTGTTCCTTCTACAGGCTGGGGAATCTCCTGCCAGAAAGCTTGTTTTAAGTGACAGGACAGGGTTGACCTTTCTTCATGCAGGGCTCAGGGGGATACTTCAGCAAAAAGTGCAAGATGAACAATTCTCCATCTCTACCAGCCCTACTATTTGGTAAATCCCCACCACATCCAGCTGAGGAGACAGCCCTGGGGATGGACACTTGCAGTGTCAGCCCCATCTCAGTGAGCTCTAGAACCTTGTGCTCCCTCACTTTGCCCCGGTGTTTCTGAGCTGTGCCCATGCCCTTGGCTGGTGTGCCATCCACAGGGCCAGGGGAGGGGAAGTAACCAAAGATTCAGGTCCTCAGGAGATATCTATCAGCACAGAACTGATGGGATCAGGGCAAATACACCAGCTGCAGCAGCTGGAAAATTTGGTCTAAGAGGAGCTCCAAAGGTATTTAGGGCCACAGTGCCTCCATCTCCTAAATCAGTGTGACTTTGTTTGTTCTCATATCTTCCTGTGTGGGAGAGGTCTGCAGCTCCAGAGCAGTGAGAGGCTGAGGGCAGTGTGGGCAGAGAGAGACTGAGCACACCCAGCTTGCTCCATGGGCATGTCAGCCAGGTGGGCTTGGGCAAGAAGAAAAAGGAAGCTCAACTTACCTTTGTTCTTCCTCTAGTTCTTCTTTGGACATCATTGACTTGTACTGGTTTCCCCTTAGCTTTCCAGGACTGTATTTAAAAGAAAACTTCTCATCTGCAGCTGGAGAGAGGAGAGGGGAGATAAAAAAAGAGCAAGAAATCTGTGAACCAGAGACCTCCCGAGAGCCACAACTTTCTTTGGGTGCTCTCTGCCCTGCTCCTGCACCCCAAATGCTCTGGCCACCCCAGCTCATTTCCTGAGTGACTCCAATCTGCAGAAAGGCTGGGCACTGTCAGGGAGGCAGTGTGGATCCCAGAGCACAGCCAAGGTGCTGCTGGCCAGAGGATGGCAGGAGCCTGGCCACACCAGCACTGCAAACAGTAGGACTGCTGTGAGTGAGCAGCAGATCTGAGGAAATCCTAGAGCACAGGAACCGTATGCCATTGTTCTCCCTGCATTCAAAGCCTTGCAGGCCCATCTTGGCTTATCAAGACATGCTAATCCTGCCCTGATTAACTCGCAGCATTTTCCGCTTCTCCTCTCCAGTCTTGCATTCCTCCTCCTCTCTCCCTCTCCTCATCCAGGGGCCCTTTCCTCAGCTTGGGGCTCACGGATGGTGCCACAAGCAGAGCTGTCCCAGCTCTCCTGCAGCCCGTGACAAAGCTTGTGAAAAGAAGATGCCACATGGCAAACGCCAGGGTGCAAAGAGCACCGAGCCAGGGCAGCCCCAGGAGCACAGCACAGCCCCTCTGTCACAGCCCTGAGGAGCAAGCCAAGGTCTCCTTCTCCTGGGTGCTCTCCACCCAGCTCTGCAGCCTCAGCCCTGTGCTAATTAGAGCACCAAAGCTCAGACTCTGAGCCAAAGCCGATCCTTTTCCAATCGGATTTTGTTCGAGCACTATTTGCTCTTAAAAACCTCTCCCGTGCTTTATCTGCCTACAGATAGGGGAAAACAACAGCAGGGGAGGTCAGCCCAAGAGGGGCCCAGGAGGAGCTGCTGCTGTGGATATGTGTTATCCACGGGCTGCTTATCTCAGAGCCTTTATCTCCCAAGGACTGCAGGAATTGGCTGCTTCACATCCAGCCATCCAGCACTGGGGTTTGCACATTCCCAGGAATATCTGCTGCTTTCCCCGACCCTCAGAGCCCTGGGGATGCTTCCAAGGGGTGCACAAAAGGAAGATGGTACTTCGTTATCTGCGTGGCCCTGAAAAATTGCACATTATCCACAAAGCAGGATCCAGGATGACACCAGCAGGACCCCTAAAGGGGTGAAACTCCCCTGGCAGGAGAGAAAGCCCAACTTGTACATAGCACATGGATGCATCCTCTGCTCCCAGGAGCACAGGGAGCCCCTTCCCGCACTCTCCACTGCAATTGTGGCCATATTCATGATTCTCTCCTCCTCTACCTGCCCAAATGAAAAACCCCTCACAGCCCCTCCCCTCCCTTCCTCACACACAGGATTCAGCACCAGCTTCCCTCTATTTTCTGATCAATACTGCCCTTAAGGATTTTTCTCTTTGTGTCCAATACCTTGATTTTTTGATTTCTGCAACCCCAAGCTTGTGCCCACATTCAGCTGCTGCCAGACCTTGGGGACCTCCTTGGAAAAGGTAAGTCACAGCCTGATTTGGTAGGTGGGGAAACCAGAGATCTCAGAAACAAGCAGGGCAAGGCTTCACTGGAGTGAAGCACAACAACTTTTACCCATTTCCATGCCAAAAGTGTAATTTACTAATAAAATTTGATGAGTTATTGTAAAACAAACAAACAAAAAAACACCACACGGAAAAAGCCCCACTTAAATCTACTTTCTAGAAGAACCCCTTCAGATATTCTCTCCCAAATTTGCCCTAAACCAGGACACCATGCCTGAAGCAACAGGAGTGGGATGGGAATTTCCCAGAGTCCTCTCCCCTGCTAATGCCCACATTTTCCTCACTTCTTTACATCTCCAGGTTCCTGATCTTGGGGAGCTTCCCTGGGAAGTCCTGGTGGATTACTACTCAATTACTGATCTGGAGTGTTTCTCTAATCCCTAAATGCCATTGGGCCTCCCAGGGGATGCAAACCCTTTATCCAGCTTGGTCACAAAGCACAAAGCAGCCCAAAGCTCTGGTGTGCAGCCCCAAACATTCAGCTTGGCCATATTCCACTTCCCTCTCTGGGAAACCCTTCCCATGGGCAAACAAACAAACAAACCTGGCTAGCTGGAAACAAGCAGTAATGCTGCAGCTTATCAGCACTTTGGGTGACCATAAAAGTGCATGGAAAGAAAATTCAGCTGGCTGCTGCTCTGGGAGATATTAGGAGAAAGGAAAAAAAAAAAAAAAAAAAAAAAAGAGGGTGTAACTTCCTGTTCCTTATGCTGGTGCAGAGCAGGAGCTGCTCATTACCTTTGTAAAGCTCGAATGATTTCAAGGACAATTAAGGTTGTTTCCCTCACATGGTTTTCTGCCAAATCAAGTGAGATTTGGGATTTAGACTGGCCCAAAAAGAGCATTTAGTTTTCACCTCCCCAGAAAATAATAAGGGAGAAGGCAGGCAAGGAGGGTCCCCATTTCCCTGCCCACACGGTGAGATTAAAAAAAGGAGACAGTGTGTGGCTTTGGAAACCTCTGGCTGTTTTTTGAGCTCAGGAACTTTCCCTGCAGCTTGAAAACAAACTTCAGGAAACACACAGAAAAGGGGAGGCTGGGTTTTCATGTAGACAGGGAAAACACTACAGGAATAGGAGGCGACCTACTTACTGAGAGCCTCCATGAGTTCATATTAAAGACAACATTTGTCTTTCATCTCTCTGCCCTCGCATTGGCAGTGCTGTGACCCTGAGCTGGCAGGGTGAGAGCAGCCCCAAGAGAGCCCCTCTCCCCTGAACTGGCTTGCTCTGGCGTGATCCACATGTCATCCCTGCCAGCTCCCTGCCCGAAGAGGAGGGGAGGCTGCTCTGGTGGTTTTGGGCACAGGGCAGCATCCCAGGCTGTGGGATCTCCACATGTCCCAGGGGAATCTCTGCTCGTGGGCTGAGTGGGGCCAGGACACGCAGGAGACAGTGAAGGAGGAGCAGGGCTGGTCCCAGGGCACTGCTGGTGTTCCCAGCTGCTCCCTCAGCCTGGGCTTTGCAAACACTTAGAAACAGTGGGAATAATTCAGGAGAGGAGCCAGGGGCTGCCTGCAGGAGGTGCTTAGGAAGGACACAGTGCTAGCCAGGTCTCACAGCCAGGGAATTTCACCTTCCCCCATCCCATCTGTAAGGATGCCCCATGATACCAGGGGCATCCATCAATCCTCAAACCAGACCTCCCACAGCCCCCCACGGTGACATCCCCAGCCACCAGTGCTGCAAGGAAGCCCAGCAGGGTGGAACGAGTGTATTTTGGGAACCCTGTCTCCAAAGGAGCTTCCCCCACCTTGCAGGAATGGCATCAGGATTAAAATTTGATTCTCTGTGGCATTAGGCATAATCCTCCCGAGCTGGGGGATTGCCACACAGCGCCTTCAGAGCCAGGCAGAAAGTGGGGCAGGGAAGGGGGAACACCCCAAGGCCTCCTGCTGCCCCAGCTGTCCCCAGCCACCCCAAGCCAGGACTCCTGGGGACATCCCAGCATCTCCAGGGCTGCTCAGAGAGCAGAGTCCCCTTCAGACACACATTCAGGCACCATCTGTTTCATTTTCTTAGGACTGCAGCAGTTGTCACCCCAATTAGTCAATTAATCATTTTCCAATCAACTAATTGGCTAATCAGTTAAACGTGGCCCTGACTAAAGCCTCTGGAGATTGTCCTGGATGAGCAAGGAGCTTTTGGAGCAGCTGCATCACAAAGCTCCCCCATGGCAAACAGCCCAAGGGCATCTGGAGAAGGGGTAGGAATTTCCTGGAGGAAGGGACCATGCCCAAGCACTCAGGGCTCCAGTCCTGTCCATAATCTCCCTGCAGAGTTCTGGCTTGCTTGGCACTCACCATCCTCATCCTCCGGCTCTCTCACCACCAGCTTCTCGTTTTCTGAGTCCACCTCTTCCTCCTGGAGGAGTGAGAAACAGAGCAGCCATGAGGAGAAGGTGCTGTGCTGAACAACCCACGCTTGGTTGGGGCAGGGCTGGGATGCAGAGCCTGGAGCTGCAGTGGCAGGGCTGGACACCCCTTCCCTGCTTCCTCCAAGGAACAGGACAAAGGGATGCTCGCTAACGAGCGAGGTTCATTAGTCTGCTTCCCTCTCACTAGTCAGTCCCAGTGATCTGGCCCACCCAAAGGCTGTGAAATGCAAGTAATCAAAGAGATATTAAGGTTTATAATCAAAGAGATAATAAGGTTTTTAAGAAGAGCCTTGTGCCTGAGCACCTTCCTCCCAGCTGCACCCCTGCCACCCCTCCTGCCCAGGGACAGGCAGGGGACTGAGCCAAGAGCCACGGGGACATCTGTGTGCCCCCAGGCCAGGCTTGGAGAGGCTGTGCTGGCAGGAGGAAAAGGTGGATCCCCAGCCAAAGCCACCTTGCAGGCATGGCCAAGGAGCTGCTCTGAAGCACAGGGACATTCAGCAGCCCAGGGGTCAAAGGCAGCACTGGGGTTTGCTGGGACCCCTCCAGGAGCCACCCACAGCTGGTGTCTGGAGCACAGGTGAGAGCAGCAACAGCACATTTTGGGGTTTTTTTAAAAGGCAAAGCAATTTTAGAAGTTTTGGGGCTCCCTTCTACAAAACACAACAAACTTCAGAAAGCCCAGATTTCTTGTCCTGTGCAGAAACTCCAAGCAGGGAGAGAGGGGAGCGACCCAACTCTGGAGGTAAGACAGGGACACATGGCAGAGCCCCTGCATGAGAGATTTCCTCCTGCACAGCCCTGTGCTCCAGCTGCAAACCCCTATGAGCTGAGCCCAGGGGTCACCAGCACCCAGGGTGTCTCCTGCAGCCTCCTAACCCTAACCCTAACCCTAACCAACTCTAACCCTAACCAACTCTAATCCTAACCCTAACCCTCACCCTAACCCCTGTGCACCCCCTGGGCTGGCAAAAGGGCAAAGCACCTGCAGAGAGGGGGGCAGCATGGGGGAAGGCTGCCAAGCCCCTCATTATCAAGGGACACAAAAGCTGGGGGAAGGAGACCCAAGGGGAATGACACTGACCCAAGAAGGACCGTGCACAGTCTGGGCAGTGCAGAGCTTTGGAGGAGCTGCTGGAGCACAGCCCCAGGCCAGAACTGGGTTGCTTTGTCATGGGGGAGGAATGTGCTTTATTCACAGGCACTTGGCTTCCTCTGGGCACCCTGTTCCCCAGAAGGAGGTGCCATTGGGACCCCTGCCTGCTGCAGCCACGGCTATTTTGGGCCACACTTCCAAACATGGGCACTTCCCACTGGACACCCGGGCTTCCCCTGAGGATGGCTGGGGAGGGCACAGGGAGGGGACACAGCTCTGGAGACTCTGCCACAAGCCCAGGGCAGCAGTTCCCCATCTCCCCCTGTGAGCTGGGACATCCCCTAGGAGACCCAGCCCTCCAGGAGCAGCCACAAGGAGGGAGATTTCAGCCTCTTCCTTGCCTGGGCATTAGAAACTGAGCATTTAACAATGAGAGCAAGCAGGAAATTTGGGTGGCAAACCTCCAAGGAAGGAAAATAGATCTGCTCCAACACAGGGGAAGAGACACTTGACAGGAGCAGCGAGGGAGCAGGCAGGGATGCCAGGCTGGCAGGCGACAGCAGCGTGCCAGGGCTGTCTGGGAGCCCCTGCTCGTGGCAGCCAGGAGCTCCCTGCAGCACAGCACAGCACTTTTCTGCTTGGATGGCTTGGAGGCAGATGCCAGCACCTCCCTTCCCCCCACGCTGTGGCCCCAGGCTCCACATCCCCGTCCCTCTGCCCTCCTGGGGCTGCTCCCTCCCGCAGCCATCGTGGTCCAGTGCCCCAGGGGGACCCACCTCCCTGACCCCATGCCCAGGGCATGGCAAACCTGCACCTGGAACGCCATTTCTCTCTGCTTTAAATGGGCTGAGTCATTAAGAGGCCACCCAACCTCACCAGGGGAGAACAGCAGGCAAGCTTTGCCCCCTCCGCACAGCCACTGCCACCCTGGGACAATGTCCCACCCGTGCAGGGACACTGGCACACTGTGGGCCGTGCCACCCTCCCCAGGCTGGCTCTCCCTGCCACACACCTCTGCGTGGCTGGAAAGTGCTTCGTGGCCACTTGTGTCCTCTGCTTGTCCTGTGTGCCCGAGGCCGGATCCAGGCGAGGCACCCAAGGGTGGGATCTGGAAAAGGACAAAAGCTTTGAGCACAAACACCCCCGAGCCCTCCCTGTGCTCAACCAACCAGCCCTGGCAGCTCCAGGACAAATCCTGAAGGTGGCCAATAGCCCGTCCTGCCCTGTGCTGTGTGCCAAGCCACGGATGGCTGCTGGAGTGGGGAACCCCAGAGACCTCCAGAGCCCGGCCCTGCAGCCAGGGTTTGGAGCTCAGGAGCTGCTCCCTGTGGAGCTCAGGAGCTGCTCCTTGTGGAGCCCATGAGCTGTTCCCTGTGGAGCCCATGAGCTGTTCCCTGTGGAGCTCAGGAGCTGCTCCCTGTGGCAGCCCCAGCCCGCGGGGTGGGAGCAGTGCCAGCAGCCCTCAGCTATGGGGGCTGGCTGTGCCAGCTGCAGGCTGGGCTGCCCGTGTGTCCTGGCAGGGCTCAGGCAGCTCCCGGGGTGCTGATGCAGCAGAAGGGAGAGGACATGCTCGGTTTGTTAATGCTCCGCCAGCTGCCTTCTCCATCACAGGCAAACAGCCCTGGAAACCTCCCCATCCCACCCTGCCATCCTGGCCTTTCCCAGCTCTCTCAGCCCCACAGCAGCTGTGGGTGGCTGGACCAGCTTTCCCTGTCCGAAACCTTCAGCTGAAGGTTTCCCTGCTGTGCCTGGAGGGCTGTGGAGGAGGATATGCGTGGGCAGGGAGCAGGGACAGCGTGTCCCTTGGCCTTGCAGTGAAATACCAGCATGGGGCTGGGAGCAGCTCCGGGCTGGCTGGAAGTGCCAGCAGGGACAAAGCCCCACCTCGATCCCGGCTGTGCCCACAGCCCCTGGGAGCCAGGAGGAGGGAGGGGAGAGCCCTCTCTGCCCGCAGCAGCCCCGAATTTCAGGGCTCTCAGCCCTGCCGTGGGCAGCGGGTGCTGCTGTCCCGGCATCCCGCGGCCAAAGCAGGGAGGGGGAAGGCGTTGGGACAACACTGGGAGACTTGGACACCACAGAGGACACCAGGGCACCTCAGGTGCTGCTCTTCTGTAGGAAGCACAGCCCAGGGAGAATGCAGGGAGAGTTTTGAGCAGCTGGGAGTGAGGAAGGAACAACTGGAGAAGAAAGGACCTGAGTGTTCTATCCAAGAGCCCACAGATCAGCATCTCTCCGGTGCACAAAAACCCCCCCGCAGGAAGAAAAAAAAAAAAAAGAAAAAAAAGAAAAAAATAAAAAAGGCGAGAAGCAGCACTACCCAGAGCCGTGCACGTCATTATCCGGGAGCATCTGGAGGAGACTTGACACGGGCCGCCCCAGCAGCTGCCGCTGCGAACAAAGATCTCATTGCCGCGGCAGGGACGCGCCGGGCTGCAGCTGCCCGGCCCCGGCACAGCACAGCCCCTGCCCGCACCTCTAATCACACCTGGGCACAGCCCTCCGGGGCTCCGGAAAGCCCAGGGTTAAAATCCAGCAAGTCATCCACCTTAAATAATAAGGCAGCGATGCATCTGCCTCGGCGGCTCCTGGCTGCGGAGCCCGGCGTTTGTTGGATCATCACGAACGTGCTGCTGCCCTTCAGCTCCATGGCCTCGAGTGAGCCGCCCCAGCGAGAAGCTGACTCTGGCAGCGGGGTTTGGAGCAAAGCAGAGCCAGGACAAGGCTTCAGGGACATCTTGGACACAGCCAGCACTGACCTGGACAGCCCTGGGTCTCCCTGGGGAGGATGGCTCAGATAGAGGAGCTTGGCATGGTGACCCCAAAATGCCCCCTCAAGGCTCTGCCACCACTGAACCCTCTCCCAGCCTGTGGGAGATGGGAGCCAGGCTTCCCACTGCAGCATCGTCTGGATTTCAGCTCATTTCTGGCCATTTCCTCCCCACTTCCTCCATCCCCGCTGCAAACCCCTCTGAGCAAAGGGTTTCTTTCTCAGAAAGGACAAGAGGAGAATTTGAGGGCGGTGTGTCCCTCACCCTTTCTTCAGAGACAGTCCTGGCCCTCATGGGCAGGTTGGGGACAAATAAGTGCCCTGCTCTAGCTTCAGGAAAGGGGAAGATCCCAGGCTGCAAAGCAAGGGGAGAAAATTATCTTGGATTAAACTCCTGGGCCCTGTGTGTTGCCATTTATGGCTGCACTTTCTGCTCCAAGCCTGATGCAAGACATTGCAAGAGGGAAAGAAAGCAGACAGGAGAGAGCCAGCCAGAAAGAGAAAAGCCAGGAGAAAAGGGGAAGGAAGAAACCTTTGAAAAAAGACTAAATAATAATAATGTTGGGCAGAGTTTAGCAGAGCAAAGCAGCTGCTGTGTCAGCAGCTCCCCTTCACCCACCACTGGGGCTCCATCCTCCCTCTGGCCAGAGGAGCAGCTGCAGACCAAGAGCAGATTTCCAGCCCGGCTGATGGTCCTGCCAGCTCTGGGGTGCCTGGACAGGATGTTCCTCATGTGGGGATGGAGTTTTGCAGGTTCTGAGCCCCCCAAATCATGGGAGCATCTGCTCCT
Source organism: Pyrgilauda ruficollis (assembly GCF_017590135.1). Classification (NCBI taxonomy): domain Eukaryota; kingdom Metazoa; phylum Chordata; class Aves; order Passeriformes; family Passeridae; genus Pyrgilauda; species Pyrgilauda ruficollis. Next base: position 778,004 of record NW_024529599.1, on the reverse strand, counting down.
GCCACTTCCCCTGTCACTGCTAGGGGCAAGGACACAGAGTGGGCAGAGCCTTTCTGAAGATCTGGGACCATCCAGCCCTTAGTGAGGATCAGGCAGTGCCAGGGCTGGAGAGGAAAACTCTGGTGAGTCCCAGAGCAGGGTGAGGAGCCCAGCTCAGCAGCACCCATCCCTGCAGGCACCATCACATCCAGCCAGCTCACTCCCTTTCTGCTACAGCAAACACCACACACCAGGACGTCCCTTGCTGCCCAGGTGAGCTGCATGGCATCCTTGGCAGGAGGCAAAGCTGGCCCTCACCTGGCAGCCCTTCACACAAGTGGGCACTCAGGAGGTAAAGAGTCCTCGTGGCCTCTGCTCCAGCAGTGCCCTGGCTCTGGCACAGCTCCAGGGCTTCACCCAGCCCCAGGGCAGCAGCCCAGCCTCCCTGACCCGTGCAGGGAACACAACAGAGCCCAGTGCCACCCTGCCCCAGCCACGTCCCAGCAGCAGCCCCGTGGTGGGATTCAGGGCGGGCACCACACGTGCCCAGGCTCCCTGGGGGTGACACACGTCCTGTCTCACTTCCCAGTTTCCATTCACTGCAAGAGATGATGCATTTGTCCCTGGCACAGGCTGCTCTGGGTGAGAGCTGGGCACGTCTGAGCACTCAGGGGTCTGGGTGGGGAGCCCTGCATTCCCTGGCAGTGCTGCTGCCAGGGCTGTGACGGGGGTAGCACATCACCACATCCCTCCCCAGTGCCCTGTGGGACACTGGAGCTCCTGTCCCAGCCCTCTGGCAGTGCAGACACAGCCTGAACAGCTGCCAATTACAGCCTGACTTAATTAGACACCCTCTCCCCTGCAGCACAGGGAGGGCAGGCAGGAGGCATTAGAGAGGGAAATTATGACTTTTTAAATGTGAAGAGGGCTCCTGGTGGGAGCTGGGTGGTTTGTGCTGCCCGGTGTGTCGAGGCACCGGGAGCCCCCAGGGAGGCACAGCCTGGGCTGGGAGGCACGGGGAAAATGCAGAAAATGCACCAGGAGCTTGGCAGAAGAGACAGATGAAGCTTTGTGCCTCTGCTGTCCAGGTGACAGCCCCCAGGCTGCCCTGCTCAGACAGGGTTTTTGTGTCCCCTCTCCCCACTGTCGCCCACTCGCCCCTGCTCTGTTTGAAGCCCTCAGCTGCAATTAACCCTTGGCAAACCAGTCAGGCTGCCGTGCCCTGGCACTGCCCACTCACCCTCCCCTTCTCCAGAACATTTTGGCCAGGATGGCATCCCGGAGGTGGCTCTGGTCCAACACTGAAAACCTCGCCCGGTCCCTGCCACCTGCCACTTCAGGACAGAATGGCTCATTAGGGAGTTGAAGTTTCTGACCGTTTCTCACAAGAACCACGCTCCACAGCCCCAGCTCGCTGCCGTTCCCACCCAGTTCCCACCCAGCAGCTTTTCATTACGGGATTGCTTTGACAGCACTGCCTCATCCATTAACGAGCTGGGGATGGGGATGAGAACAGACAATGACAGACTAATTAAGTTTGTTTTTTTTCAGTGATGGGAGCCAGCAGAGACAAGGGGAAACACTACCAGCAGTTAAGGGAAACAAGGACTGCTGGGCTCCTTTCCCTGCTCTGCCACTGGGTCATTTTGTAGCCCTGAGCATGATGCTGCAATGAACTGGTCACTGCAGAGAGGGGCAGGGAGCATTCAATTTTAGCGATTTTACCAGCCTTGCAGGAGATGGAAGCAGGAGGGAGGCCAAGACGTGCAGCTGCCCCAGCAGATCCCAGTTTGCACAGGCAGGGAGCAGGGGAGGAGGATGCACGGCTCAGCCCGTCATTAACACACCGAGGCTGCTCTCCCTGGGCGGGTTCATCCATCAGCATTTTGGTCGAGTGGTTAATGGCTGCGGGCAATGCGAGCCAGCCTGGCACAGTGCGTGCTAAGCAAACGGGGGAAAGAAAATAAGGAAAGAAAATAAATAAGGAAAGAAAATAAATAAGGAGAGAAAGCTGTCTGAGTGGCAGGCTCAGCCCTCTGCCTGCTGATGTACTGAGAAGCCCCGAGCCTGCAGGAGCAGCAGCCGGACAGGGTCAGGGAGCCTCGTCTGCTGAGTCACATCAGGGGACTGCAGCCCTCGCCCAGCCAAGGCAGGCTGGAAAGGGAACGATTCCATCAGCAGCCGCCTGCAAAGCACTCCCTGCTCTGCCCAGGGCCCGTCCCATCCCTGCCTGTAACGTCTGCTGGGCTTGGGTCTGGGTGGTGCTGGAGGAGGGGAAGGATGAAGCAGCTTTGAGGATGTTCATAGGGAGCAAAACCAGGGAATCCAGGGAGACGCTGCAGAGCTGTGGATGGTCTCTGCCACTGTGCCCACAGCAGCAACCCTTGGATCAGCAGACTGGGCACTGCCACACGTGTGTGGTGCCTGCTGGAAGTGCACGTAGTCCCTCGGCCAGCTGTGCCATCAGCCTGGCCAGGCAGCCGCGGGATCATGCGGGGCCACGGCTCCCAAACACTCACTGCTCCCCACATCACACGGGCCTGGCCCCTGACCTGCCCAAAGGGATGCTGCTCAGGCCCAGGGTGACTTGTTCTGCCTTGCTCACACAGTGAGGGAACAATTTCCCAGGTGGAAAAGCTGGGCAGGACCCTGTGCTGCTCCTTTGCTGTAAGAGGGGCTGAGGGCAGCCCCCATCCCACAGAGCCCAGCCAGGCTTCTGGAGGACACAGAACTCCCTGTTTCTTGAGTAAGAACTCATTCCAGGCACACAAAACCCTGGTACTGCACCTGTGCTGAGTGGGGACAAAGGAGCTGAGCCCTCCTCTGAAGGCAACAAGCATTGCAGCAGTGCCTGGTCAAAGAAATCAGGGCTGAAGAGCAGTCAGAGGGGAGGAAAACATTCCCAACATGTGAGCTAGCAGCAGAGGAACCCGTGGGCTCTGGCAGCCGTGGATCCAGCCATCTGTCCCAAGGAGTGCTGCACCTCACCAGAGAGCAGCTCCAGCCAAGTGGCCAGCTTTGGTGCTGAGCTGGCCCAGCCAGGACCCAGCTGGCTAACGGTGGCCCAGGAGCTCTCCAGAGATCCTGGTACTCACAGGCACCGATAAATCACAAGGGAGAGAAACAGATGTGTTTTCAGGATGCTGTGTCAAGGGCTGTATCCAAGGGCAAGGGGCACCGGGAAGGAGAGAGGGAGAGCTCGGAGGCTCAAAAACCACCGAGGGAGGTGCGAGGAGCACAGGGAAGCAGAGCCACATCCCAGCCCCGAGCAGCTCACCCGTGGGTGCTGCAGAGCATCACAGCACAGAGCAGGGTGTGCGAGCCCCGGGACCTGCCCAAGGCTATCCGGTGAGTCACTGGAGATGCTTTCCAAGGCGAGGGCTGAGTATGCACTGCCCGGCAGCCTGGAAACAGTTGCTGAGGATTACAAATGCTGCTAATAATAGCCAGGAGGCGACTGGGCCCCAGCCCTGTGCCCCGGCCCAAGCACGCTGCCGGCACACGGCGACGCTCCCGCATTCCCGAGCCACACCAGCGCTCCCTTCCCGCCCTTTGGACAAGGAGCCACATGGCAGAAAGCCACCGAGGCAGGGAGTTGAGGCACCTCAGGTTGTCACCGAGTCCCATCCAGGCTGGGCAAGAGCAGAAGATCTTCCCGTGGACACTGGGTCGCTCTTTTATTTTTAAACAAGATCCGGTGGAGGAGAAGATTTACCGGGCGTTTGTAGGGATCACTGCCGCCCCCAGCCCCCAGTTCAGCCAGGGGTCAGAGCTTGGGGCCAGCATCCTGCTGGGGCTGGGAAGGAGCGGGGCGGTCCCTTCCCTGGGGCAGGCAGGGACAGCGCAAGGAACCCGCGCTGGCACGGGGACAGTTCCTGTAACCCACCGAAAAGGGATGCGGACGAGAAGAATAAACACAAGCACATACCCCAGCACCTGGATAAGCTCGTGGGGAAAGGAAAAGACTCCCAGGGGTTAGATGTGCACACAGGAGAGGCTCACACTGACACACGCTTCTCTTCCCTTAAATCTTCACTTCTTTGAAGATTTTTAGGAGCACTCCCTGGAGCACGGGGGAGGGAAGGAGCCAGAAACACCCCCCCAAACCGCTGCCTCCTCCGGGGACAACGGGCTTGTTCCCACCCGAAGACAAAACACGGGGCTTGCCGGGACCTCTCTTAGTTTGGGGGAACACGCGAAGCGCTGCTCCCTCCCGCGAGGACAGAGGGATGGAGAAGGGACACCACGGGGGGACTGGGGGAACCTCGGCTGTGGGGACCTAGGGGAGCCGGCCTCACCTTGCTCTCCGCATCCTCTCGGTGTCCGGGCTGCCGGGGCTCCTCGGGGGGCTGCCGGGGCTCCTCGGGCGGCTGCCTGGGGATGCTCTCGGCCGCCGCGGGGCTGGGCTCGGCCGCGGGGCCCGGCTCCGCCGCCGCCTCCCGCTGCTCGGCGACCGCTTCCTTCCCCTCGTCGCTCACTCCGACCTCCTCCACCGGCACCCGGCTCCCCTCGTCCTCCGGCCCCTTGGCCGCGGCCGGTGCCGCTGCCGCCGCTTCGCCCCCGGGGCCGCCCTCCCGAGCCGGCTCCGCCGCGGGCTCCCGGGGCCGCTCCGCCGCCCGCCCGCCGCCGCCTCCCCGCAGCCTCAGGAAGACGGAGGCGAGGACGAGAGCCAGGACGGTGAAGAGCAGCGGGACGGCCAGGTACGAGTCCACGGCCAGGTCCATCCTGCCCTGCCGCCGGAGCCCGCCCGACCCGACTGCGCGGCCGCGGGGGGTGCGCGGGCAGCGCTCGGCCGGCGGCGGGGCTGGGCCGGCTCTCGGCCGGCTTTACCCGGCGTCATCCGCCGGCCCTGCCCACCGCCCCGGCCCCCCCGGGCCCGGCACCCACCTCCCCCTCCGAGCCGGCAGCCGCAGCCCGGCCCCGCGCCCCGCCCGCCGGGGATGCGCGCCCGCACCCATCCGCACCCAGGGGTGGGATTTGGGAAGGGGCGACCGGGAGAGGAAGGCTTGGGCTGCGGGCAACTCGGCTCTGCTTGGGACAAGGGGATCTTTCATTAGACACTGCCTTGTATCCCCAAAGTCATTCCCGAACTGCTCGGCAGTGCCTTGCATCGCCGAATCCTACAATAATTTACATCGGAAAAGACTTCTAGGATGATAACCCCTGTCAGTGAAGAAATTGTTCCTAATACCCAATCTAAACCTCCCCTGGCGCAACCTGAGGACATTTCCTCTTGTCCTGTCACTCGATGAGGATCCCGTTCGAACACTGGGAAGGTGCCAGTCTCCCGGGATGCTCCCTGCGCAGGCACCCAGGGCTTGGGGAGCTCTGACACGCTGGGGTGTCGGCTGGCCTCCGGGCAGTGTTTAATGAGCATTTGCACCTTGTTAGCCCTTGGCTGGGTAGCGGAGGGGCTGGCAGGGCCAGGAAGGCTGTCCTGACTGCCCTGGGTGAGCAGCATCTGGCAGCACATCCATGCCAAGCTCCAGAGCATCACTCCGCCTTCCCCAGGAGCTGCAGGGGATATCAGTGCCATAAACTGCTGTGATATCCACCAGGTAAAGCTGGTGCCGAGAACAGCTAGGCTGCCAGAGCCTCCCCCCGAGCATTTTGCTGCTGTGAGGTCTGAAAAACAGGAGACTGAAAAACCAGGATGTGTCCAAAAGCCATCACAAACTGGCAAGCAGAGTGGCCAAGGAGTTGTCAGGTTCCTCCAGTCTCTGCCACTGAGGATTTCCTGCCTCTTGAGACTGCTGGGAGGATTAGCCAACCTTTTACAAAGCAGGCTGAAATTAGAAGGCCTAAACTATTCCTGCCAGGGTGAAACCAGCACGGAGTGGGATACACTTGAGGGGAGCAGACATGGAATTCACCCCGGAAAGTTTCCTCCAGGGAAAAGGCTCTGGGGATACCACCCGGAGCAGAGTTTTTTCGTTGACTGCCTGAAGACAAAACTCAAACAAAGACGGGATTAAATCCCCGGGTGGGAGGAAGGAAGTGAAGCCATGATCCTCACTGCGTTTGTCTTTATTGGTAATCCTATCAGGCAGGCAATCGTTAGCGTATGGATAATTGTATTCTTAGCAACAACCAACCACGGTCTTTATCTCCCCTTCTCCCGCAGAGCTTTGCATTTCCTGGGTCTCGATCTCGTCAGAGCTGCTCTAGAGCTCAGCCAAATCACCCGGAGATTGGCAGCGTCACAGCGCTCTTTGCTTCAGCAGCTTTTCCATGTGTATTTGGTCCCTTCTGCCTCCTTCTTGCCCTAATCCCGGTAGCCACGAAGGCATCATCCCGAGTCCAGTGCATCACTTGTTTTCAGAGGCTCCCTCTGAGCCCTGGAAATTGCTCATGGCCAGAGCCAGAATCAGGGTGGGGAAGTTCCAGCGTCTGGGTCCTTGCTTCTGTGCTCACTGTCAATTTGGGGCACAAAGAGGAATTTGGGTGAGACTGAGGGAAATTGGCCACTGGGAGCTGCTAATAGGGTGACATGGGGTGTTTAGGTGTTACATTTCCAGCTGTCACAGTGCCCTTGATTGCTGCCAACACCCAGGACACCTCCTGCTCTTTCTCCTGGCAGTTTAAATTTTCCACAGCTCTTGGTTGGAAGTGTGTTGGAGGGTGTTTGCCCGCTCAGGAATGCAGCAGCATGTGGCTTGCATTAACCAGCACGGAGACAGAGCACTTCAGCCAGCACCCTCCGGAGCAGGATTTATCACTGCCTTAAAATAAGAGAAGCTGGTCCTGACAGCTTCTCCGGGGGTTGGAATCCCTGACAAGGGAATCAATAGGAGCATCAGAGGTGCTCAGTAGCAGCAGCTCCCGACTCTGGACCTGCAGCAATTCCCTGTCAGTTGCTGGAACCTGCAGCACTCACAGGAGCTGTGAGAGCTGCTGGGTTTGGATGTCTGAAAAACAACACTCCTGGTCTTGAGAGCAACAGGCAGGAGCAGCAAGGACATGTCTGCCAGAAGAGCTGCTCTAACTGAGCCAAACTCATGCAGTAATGAGGAGAGAGGATCAATAACAGAGCTCAGCTCCCCATGTCCACACTTGGGTAAGAGCTCCTGCAGAACGTGATCTGATGGGGATGATCCCCCGAGCAGAATTTGGGCACAGCAGGTCCCGTGTGATGCTGACCTCTCCCCTCCACGGCTCTCCAGAGCGAACTGATGGAGCAAACTCAGCCTGGTCCCTGGCCAGAGCTCCTGCTGGGAGGCACAGAGGTATCCCTGGGGTTCCGCTATCAACTTACAAAGCACGATTGATGCCTCCAGCTTTATCATTCCCGCTGTGGGAGGGGATGGATTCACACTCCGGCTCAGCCAGGGACCTCCGCCCTGGGCCTGCCCGCAGCCCCAGGAGAGACGAGCTCGGAGTCTGCTGGCAGGGGGGGCTCGGCGAGGGGGTCCCCTGGGCACGGCACCCCCGGCCCAGCCCCGGGCCAGGCTTGGGCAGCGGCAGCAGCTGGAGCGCGCTGCCCTCTCTCGGGAGGAGAACCGCCCTGCAGCGCCCGGAGAGCCGGGGACGGCTGGGGACAGTCCCCGAGAGCTCCGGCAGAGCAGGGGACAGTCCCCGAGAGCCCGGGACGGGCAGGGGACGGCCGGGAACGGTCCCCGAGAGCTTCGGGCGGGCAGGGAATGGTCCCCAGGAGTCCCGGGTCGGCAGGGGAGGGACGGATGGGAATGGCTTCCTCAGAGCCCAGCCTGGGCAGGGGATGGCTGGAAACTGCTCCCCGAGAGCCCCGGGCGGGCAGGGGACAGTCCCCAGAGCCCCTGAAGGGCAGGGGACAGTCCCCAGAGCCCCGGCCCCGCACAGAAGCCGCTTTCACACGGCTGCCAGCTCCGGGCCGAGCGGGGGAGCCAAGGGCGGCAGCAGCTGAGGAGCTTTGCCAACAATGGGGGATTCAGGGGAGCAGCGGTGACAACTGCTCCGGGAACCAGCCCCGGCACGGAAAACGCTGCGCTGCAGATCTGCCTGCGGGAGGGACAGAGCCGGGCTGGCTCCCGCTGCCCCGGCCACTGCGGGACCGCATCCGCCCCCGGGATGCAGGAATGGGCTGTGGGACCGTCGGGAGAGCCTTCTACAGGCACAAAAAAGATGTGATCTAACACAGCACGCATTCTCAGTGGCCGGCAGCCTGTGAGCTGTACAGGCAGGTGCTGCTCCGAGGTCCTCTGTGTCCCACCCACCCAAAGCAAGGTCACTGAGCTCCAATACCCACCTCTGCATCCCAGCCACAACCCAAGCGTGGCTCCACAAGCCCCTGTGCAGCGAGGTGTGCAGATACATGCTGGTTTCCAAGGGGAAAAGTCAGCATTTTATGTTCCCAGATCCTCCCAGAACCCATTTTCACTCACATAAAGTTTGAGCACAGACCAGTCTTATAACTCCAAACTCGGATTACTTCTGCAAGCCCCAGTCATGCTCCCAGTCATGGATGCCACTTTTTCCTTACCAAGAACACAGCCCTCTCCGTTTTGATGCCAGAAATCAGAAACTATCCCAAGAAGTGCCCTGTACTCACTGTTCTTCAGGCCTGCAGGTCATTCCCCTACCTGGCTGGCTTCTCATTTGCCTTTTGTACATCTGGCTGTGTGCTGGCTCAGGGATATTTGGGTTCAATCCACAAATAGCAGAGCTCAGCCCAGGGGTGGGGATGGCTGTACCTTGCTTCCACCAAAAGAAATGATCCAACCCAAGAGCTCTCCTGGAGGTATTTGTTCTAGACCTTCTCCCTAAGCTCCTGTCACTACCCCCTCTGCTTGTGAGGCCTCTGCTCTCACCCACACAGCTTTTCCAACCACTTAATTAATTTTACAATCTAATCCCTGACCCAAGGCAGGCTCTGAGTTGTTGTTGAGGGTCTTCAAAGTCTTCAACCAGTACAACTGGCCTTGCCCTTGACAGCACACTGACACAAGCTGATATTCCAAAAGCTCCTGGATACTGGCAGCCATTCCAGCCCCAGCTGCAGTGGAGCAGCTGAGAAATGACTCAGCCTTGGGTCTAAACAAGGCAGTGCTGCAGCAGAAAAGCCCAGGTCCACCTCTCCCTGCCAGCACAGCTGGGACAGGCAGGACACGGCTGCTGCTCCAGCTGCCCTGCCCTCCTGCTCTGGGCAGCCTGCAGGATTTGTTCCAGGGGCAGCCCCAGTTCCAGGCCCCTCTGCTGAAGGACAGGACACAGTCACAGGCATCACACACAGGTGGGAGCCATCAGGTGTCAGACCAGAAGGGACATGGAATGATTTTTTCCTCTGAACACATTCCTGACCAGCTCTACCTGCCTTGATCCACACTTCTCCAGAACCGGAGGAGGTGAAACCCCACAGAGGAGTCTTTATGTGCCTTGAAGGAAAAAATGTGCTGCAAGCCTGTTCATTCAACTCCAAACCAGTCTTAAAACATGCAGCTGCTCAGTGCCTGGCACTGCAGGAGGGACACAGCCCTGCTCCATCACTTGCTTTCCAACTGCCACAAAAGAAAAAGCAGGAGTTATTTGCTTCTGCATCAGGCTGGAGGAAAGGAGCAGGAACGTTGGCAAAGGTGTAGCACAGGCTCCCCAGTAGGAATTAAAGTATCAGTGTGTCATCCTCCTTGTTGAAATGAAATTGCAGCTGTCACAAAAAGAAAGATGTGTAGATAAATCAAGAGGAATAAAAATAAATGAAGTCCTGATTGCAATGCCACAGAGGGACTGCAGGAGGTACCAGCAATACCTGCAAATGAGGAAGAATGGTGAGGCTGTCTCTAAATTGCCTCTCCAGACTGAAAAACAAGAGAGATCAATTATAAAAGCATTTCTACAGTGGCTGTACACAGTTTTTAGCTACCATTAACTTGCACTTTCTGGAATTGGGGCTTGTTAAATGCCAGGCATGGACACAAGGAGAGGAGGGGCTCATTTGCTAATTGTGAATCGAGCAGGGGAGGTGAGCTGGGCATGGGGAGAGCTGCTGAAGGGCAACTGGAAAGAAGAAAAAAAATGCTTTATAGGTGACACTAAAGAAGAAGAGTATTTCCAGCAGTGTCTGGGAAGGGGAGGACAGAGGTTTATGTGGAAATGAGTGAATTGCCTGTCTGCTGCCACAAAGCCATTTACTCTTTGAGGCGTTTCATTTTACAATATATTGCTATAAATATTTCAAAAGCCTCAGGGCTGCTGTCCCACTCTGTTCCAGCTTATTTACCTACAGTTACTGGTTTCAACAAAACTCACTGACAAAATATACAAGTTCTCCCATCTTCCCAGTCCTTGTTCCCCCTCACAGCCAGGCTCCTTGAGGCAGCTCTGCCCCAAACCCCTCTGCTTGGAGTGCAGCCCTTCCACAGAATCTCTCTGCACTGTGGGGCTTATTTAGAACCATGGAAACACAGAATGGGCTGGGTTGGAAGGGACCTTAAAGCTCATTTTGTACCACCCCTGCCATGGGCAGGACACCTTCCATGATTCCAGGCTGCTCCCAGCCCCATCCTCCCTGGCCTGGGACATTTCCAGCAATGAGGCAGCCACAGCTTCTCTGGGCAACCTGTGCCAAGGCCCCACCACCCTCACAGGGAAGAATTTCATCCTAATATCCAAGCTAAACCTACTCCCTGTCAGCTTGAAGCCATTGCCCCTTGTCAAATGTCTCTCTCTATCTTTCTTGTAGGTTCCCTCCAGGGAGCAGAAGGCTACAATTAGATCACGCTGGAGGCTTCTCTTCTCCAGGCTGAACAATCCCATTTCTCTCAGCCTTTCCTCATGGGAGAAGTGCTCCATCCCTCTGATCACCATGGTGGCCATCCCAAAGCAGCAAAGGACATCTGGAAGATGAAACTCCCTCTTGGCAGTGCGAGGCAGCACCAGAAATACAACACAGAAACCTCTTGTGACACAGCCTGGAGAGGCCAGGGCAGGGCCAAAGAGCAGGTGGGACAGTCTGCTAACAAAGCTACCAACAAAACTCACCTCCCAGAGCCAGTGCAACCCCAGCAGCTTCCAAACCACACCCCAGCACAGATGGGCAAACCCTCAAGCATCCCCAGAGCTGTTCCCAGCACATTTAGCACTTTGGGAGACAGAGGTGCACACCTGTAAGGTTTTTTCAGATCACAGTATGAAAGAAAATGACAGGCTAATGCAAAATAATTGATTTTATTTAAAATAAAAAGCAAAACCACAATCATCCGAACAAGACAAGTATCCCAGCTCTGCTGGATGGGTGATAAAAGCAGCTAAGGGCAGTGGCAGGGCTTGGAGCTGACAGTGGGACTGTCACACGAATGGGTAACACTTTCCTTCCCCCCTCTGCAAGGGGGATGCCAAAAACCTCCCAGTTACAATGTGCCCACAGAGGCATTCCAGACTGGATCCAGCCAACAGTCTCACTTCCCAGCCCACAGTGGCTGGGGACTCAGGGAGGAGAGTGGAGGTTAACTATGAAAGAGGCTGCTGTCTTTCCTTGAAGCATTTGGAGAGGTTTGATGTAACTGAGAAGACAAGCTGGAGCCAGCACACACCAGCTTGAAAGGGGAGGAAGCTCTGCCAGAGGCTCCTCGGTGTCACCTGCTCCCCCACAGCACTTGTGCAGGAGCAGGTGCTGGCACTGGTGCCTCGTGTCCACATTTGTGGTTCTGATGGAGTGTTGGATCGTTTCCTCCTGAACTCTCCCAGCCTGTGTCTGTCACCAGGCTCTAAAGCACAGGCAGAGCTCCCAAATCCCATCCCCTTTCCCAGAGCAGGCAGGACTGTGACAGTGACACCCATCCTGAGGCTCTCTGCCCATCCCTGGGGAAGTGAGGCAGAGCTGTGCTGCTGCTCTGGGGCTCAAGGAAACGAGGGGTCCACAGGGTGCTGGACCAGCTGCATCCAGGGCCTCTGGAGTACAAAGGCAGCAGGGCTGGAACAAGAGGCAAGGACGTCCCAAGAAGCACAAGCCTGGAGAAATGAGAGCACAGAGCCCACTCTGCCCAGCCAGCTTCCCACAAGCATGGAGTGAGGCACAAAGGGAGCACAGTTTTTAACTGTTCCTCCCTCACCCAGCCTGAAGTGAGGGCCTGGGAAACACCAGCTCCCCCCATTCCTCTAAGGCCAGAGAAGCTGACTCCCTGATGAGAAAATTGAATCTAGTCCTATTTAAAACCAGATCCTGCTCTAGCAATACCTCCTGTTTAGAGCAGGCCATGGAACAGCAACAGCTGAACCCTGGTGAAAACAGCAAGTTTTGTTCTGCTACAATTTATGTACCACACAGCAATTCTGGAAGGGCCAGCACAGAACACCACGTGGCCAAGAGTGTTGAACAACATCCCCAATGTTTTCTGCTACAAAAAGCTCCCACAAGGCTCAGAAGTCTCAGGTTGCTCAGGATGAATGGAACATGTTTTGTGGGTGGATGGCTTCAAAGCATCTTACACAGCAATTGCAGCTCAGCCTCACAGCAGCCCTGCGAGGCAGGGATTTTATCACTGCTCAAAGACTCACCAAAGTGGCTCAGGCAAAAGCCAGAAGTGGAAGAACTGGAGATGCCAGGGTCCTGATTCCCAGGTAAGCCTGCACAGACACTGTTTCACAGCAGGAAGTGCCCTGTGGAGCAGTCAGGAGAGGGTTGCTGGTACCATGATGTCTGCTGTCTGTTGTAAACACACTGCTTTTCTGTGAGGGGTGTCACACCAGCACAGGCTTCCCCTGGAATTGCTTTATTTCACACTATGGAAGAGTTCACAGGCATGGAGGAATGCTCTGCACACTGCATCTTCCCACTGTGCTTCTAGAGGCAGAGCTGTGGCCTTCCCAGCACAGCAATCAGGCTTTCACATTAGATTTTAGTCTGTGCAAACTGAACCACACGTGCCAAATGCAGCTGCACCTCACTGAGGTGCTGCCCAGCCACCAGAGAGAAAGGCACAGCTCTCCAAAGACTCCTCTCACCATGACAGAGCTGATTTTTGTGAGCCTTCACCTCTCCAGGCCCCACATGATTCCAAAAGGCAGCAGCTGCAGACATCTCTGAGAGGACACACACAGACTGTGCAGGCTCCCAAGCTGTTCAGCCTTGGCCAGAAATGCCAAGAGTTGGAGAAGTTGGAGGATTTTTTAAAGTGATCTTGCTGAAGAATCTGCAGTGGCTACAGAATAAGTGTGCTTGCTTATGCCTGGCTACCTATCACAGGAAATCTGGGAGTCTGGACAGCTAAAGAATGTGTCAATAAACCTTCCCTCTCTCCATTTCCCCACCACCACACTGCTCTTACTGGCACAAAAGACTTAAAAACAGAGATCCCCACAAACATATTTAGGATTCCTTTGTACAAAAGGATATGGCCCAGGAGTGTTTAAATAAGGAACAGACAAGGTTAAAAATGGATCAGAGAGCACAGAAAAGCAACACTCCAGGTTCCACCAAACCAAACACATTTAAGAAAATCACAGTTGAGGCTTTAATCTCTCTTTAATTTGCTCTTTCATCAGTGCCTGGGCATTGCTGTGTTTACTACATGCACAGCACTTCTGCTGTCAAGTTTCCTCTCCCAAAGAATGGCTGAAGTGAGTTCTGTACCCACCTCCTAGGGCTCAGAAGAGCACCCACTGAAGCAGCCCATGGGAAATTCAGATTTCCTGGCAGCACCTTCAGCCACAGAGACACCACCAGCACAAGCCCCTGCTAATATAACAAACCAGCAGCTCCAAAAGATCCCTTGGGGACAAGAGCTTTACCTGGCATAAAACAAATGCATCTACACAGACTTAAACAACACACTGCATTTTTAAAAAGCATAAAACAACAACATGTCCTCCTCCTCAGTCCTTTAAAATTGGCACTGCAACTTTCAGAAAGCTCTGAACACATAACCTCAAAGAAAAGCCATTTGGGGATGTGAACTGCACTGGCCTGAGTGAGCCCACAGCCCCAGAACTGTTTGGTGTTCCAAGCCCAGCAAATGTGATCCTGCCAGAGTCAGACTTTGTCAGCAGTTGCCTTGTGCCAAACATCACACCTGAAGGATTGGAAGTACTGGCAAATGCTTTTTCCTGCCACAGTTTTTTGCTGTGCAAGAAATTCCAGGATTCTCCTGCTCCACTGAGCTTCCCATCACAAGGTGCTAGTGCAGCTTTGTTACTTGTCACCCTGACAGACACAGAGTGGAAGTAGATGGGCTGTTGCTGGTTCAGGTGTTGCACCTCAGGTGTGTGCATGGAGCACGCAGACTCAGAGCACAAAAGATGCTTCAGGTTGGTGGTCACCTCTGCTGAAGTTGCTTCAGTGCTTGGGGCATTCACACCACCTTCCCTTCCTTGGCTGAACAGGGATCTTCTCTTGGAAATAAGATGAAAAAGGAAGGTGTTTGCCCAGTGGAAGCAAGGTCAGGTGACATGGGAAGATTATAGAAATGCTGCTGCCACTGTAAGGAGAAAATTCATGTGGCCAAAGCTCAACTGCAGACAAAACTGACCAGAACCGTAAGGGAAATAAAAAATAGTTTTTTCAAATATATTAATGGCAAAAAGCAAATTAGAAATAACACTGGCCCATTCCAGGATGAGGATGTTCTCCTCACAAACAGAGACACGGACATGGCAGAGGTGTTGAATGTTTCTTTGCCTGTCTTCAGCACATCTGATGGACCAAGGGTGTCTCAGTGCCTTGAGCTGGAGGACTGTGACTGTGGGAATGTCCAACTCCCAGAAGACCCCAAAGCAGGAGGATCTGCTGCTCCACATGGATGCCTACAAATCCATGGGGCCTCATGGCATTCATCTGAGGATCCTCAAGATGCTGCTGATGTCATTGCAAAACCTCTCAATGATTTTTGAGCAGTTTTGGGAATCCGGAGGGGTTCCAGCTGACTGGAAGCTGGCAAATGTCCCAGTTTTCAACATCAGCGAGGAGGACCCTGGAAACCACAGGCCTGTCAGTCTCACTCCAGTGCCCAGCCAAACCATGGAAAAGATTATTCTGGGAAGTACTGAAAAACACCTGGAGGACAATGCAGGCACCAGTCACAGCCAGCCACCTTCACAAAGGGAATCTGTTGAATGTTTGTTGGATCTGCTCTCCTTCTGTGTCAGGGAGACCCACCTCATGGATCTAGGAAAGGCAGCAGATGTTACCTTTTGGACTTCAGCAAAACTTTGGATATTGTCTCTCCCAGTGACCTTCTGGACAAACTGTGCAGCCCACAGCTGGTTAACCATGTCACATGATGGGTGAGCAACTGGCTCTCAGGTTGGACACAAAGGGTGACAGTGACTGCGGTGACACCAGGCTGGCACTGGTCACTAGTGGGGTTCTGCAGGGTTTCATCCTCATCCCTGTGCTCTTCAACATCCTCATTAATGACTTGGACACAGGACCAGAAGGAATATTAATTTTGCCAAAAACACTAAATTGGGAAGAGTTGTCAACTCCCTCAAGGGTAGAGAGGCCTCAACAAATTAGAGATGGGCAATCATCAACCATGTGGAGTTCATCAAGGGCAAGAGCTGGATTCTGCACTGGGGTCTGGGCACTCCTGGTTGTGTGGACAGACTGGGGAATGAGAGGCTGGAGAGCAGAGCTGTGGAAAGGGACCTGGGGGTTGGTGGCAAACCGGATCTGAGTCAGCAGTGCCCTGGAGCCCAGAGGGCAAACCATGTCCTGGGGGCACCAGTCCCAGCACCACCAGCCAAGAAAGGGAGGGGATTGTCCTGCTCTGCTCTGCACTGGGGCGGCCTCACCTTCAGTGCTGGGGGCAGTTTTGGGAACCACAACATCTAACAGACATTAAGCCATTGGAGAGCATCCAAAGGAGGCAGGAAGATGGTGAAGAGTCTGGAGGGGAAGCTGCATGAGGAGTGGCTGAGGTCACCTGGTCTGTTCAGCCTGGAGGAAAGTGAGGTCAGACCTCATCTGGGTCTTCAGCATCTTCACGAAGAACAGCAGAGGGGCAGGTACTGATCTCTTCACTCTTGTGACCGGTGACAGGACTCAAGGAAACACCTGGAGCTGAGTGAGGGCAGGTTTAGGTTGGATATCACAAAAATGTTTTTCACCCCGAGGATGGCTGGGCACTGGAACAGGCTCCCCAGGGCAATGGTCACAGCACTGAGCCTGTCTGAGTTCATGAAGTGTTTCAACAATGCTCTTGGGCACAGGGTGGGGTTCTTGGTTTCTGTGCAGGGCCAGGAGTTGAACTCAGTGATCCTGATAGGTTCTTTCGTATTCCAGGATTTTATGAGACACACACTTGGAAGTGCCAGCCCTGACAGCAATGTTCTCCTGCAGCAGGGTAAGATCCAAGGACTCACTTTTCCACAGCTCAGTTCTTGCAGAAGCTCATTTCCTCCTTGTTCTTCAGAAAATTCTGGTGTGAGATCCACCAGTCGTTCCGATAGGCCAAAAGGGCTGGTGTTCCTTTCCTCAAGTGTACAGGACAACATGTAAACATATGACAGTGTCAAAGCAAGGCAGGTTTTTACATTTACCTGCTGGTTTTAAAAAGAGTTCTTTAAAAACTGACCGTTGCCTTCCTTGCCAGTTCTGTGACCCATGAAATGTCCTTCCCCACAGCTGGGTTACAGCGCACTCACCCGGGGTGCAGAGGGGACGAAGCATTGCACAAAGGACGCAGTCGGGGCGTTCCCCTACAGGGAACCAACCTTGGACAGCACGTAACGAAGATGTCTGGATTGAGGAAGAGTAACAAAAACTTAAGGAGTGTGAGAAATAGAAGCAGAAGGGAGTAGAACAGAGCTGGCTGGCTGCTAACAGAGCTTCCATCAGCAGCTGCCTCTGGGTAGGTGGCGTTATCCCTCAGGGGTAGCTGCGGCCTCCACAAGATTCCCTAATCCTGTCAAAAAAAGGTACCTTTAAGCATTCCTCTTGTATCAGGGCACAAGATCCCAGCATGCAGATTAATCTCAGGATTATTCTTCCTCCAGTATTGTACAAGCAGGGTTAAGATTTCATGTTTGGAAGCATTTCTAGCAATTAAGCCATCACACAGCTGGAATAGAACACCCACCCACCCTCACAGAGTGAAACAATCAACATATGGGAGGCAGAACAGTGAAACCCAGAAAGCAAGGTGCTAATTTTCAATATTTAGGGTATTCATTTCAAAATTTGAATGGCAAATAATTTAAAAGTGCATGGGTTTTTCAGAAGAACAGATCTGCATCGTGATCTGCATTTTTACAGCTTTCTTTTTAAACCAGGGACTGCATTAAATGTTTGTTCCTTCCTGCTGCTCATTCCCTGCCTGAAGTCACACTGGCTGCCAAAATGGGATTTGACAATGTCATAACAAGCAAACTGTGGAAACCCCCAGGGCAAAATAAGCAGTCAGTAAAGTTCTCCCCAACCTTTAATGATGCTCTGTACTTGTAATTCAATTGTATTCAGTTATGAGCAACTGCTGGAAACAAGAGAGCAATCTACAGGAGCACACAGGCCTTCAGGCAGTCCCCACACTAGGGAGTCAGGCAGGAATCATGCTGGAATATGGACTTCCTCAGGTAAATTACTGCTGCACACCTTCTTTAGCAAGCCACACACTAAGCCACCACAGCACTTGCATCCATGGCAAACCTGGAGCATCCAAGAGCTCAAGAGCTGGTCAGCACTCTAATGCAGGCAGGCAGCCAATCCAGCAGCACTGGTTAACCAAGCTGCAAGGAATTTGCTTAAGAACTTTTGGCAAGCCTCTGCTATATGAGAAAAATGCTTCATTTAGCAAAGAATGTTTAAGTTCTTCCCTGTAGTATATTCCCAGATTCCCAGTGTTCCACTCTTTTTAAGCTGGCCTGTCCAGGGAACTGCTTTCCTCAGCAATTTTATCCTAAGCATATCTATCCTTGATTTTGCAATATTAATGTTGTCTCCTTCCACACTGACTGAAACTTGCTCAATATTTATGTATTTATTTATTTATTTAAAATGTAAACACAGACATTTGGAATTTAGGATGAATCTTGCCTTTGCACATAAAGCAGTGGAACAAATTGAAATAGTCCAGGCAGCAGTAAGAGAAACCATACAACTACTTGAAGGTTTTTTGTTTGAACAAGACACTGAAATCTGAGTGCTGCCTGATCATTTTTCATCTTTAACTGTTCACTATTCATTTGTGCTCTCTGAAGAGCACTTTAAACATCCCACCTCTCTCATTAAACAAAGATAAAATCAAATCCTTTCATCTATTAAAAGAGACAACTAGGAAAAGTAATAAGACTGTTTATTAAATAAAACCCCTGATTTAAAAAAAAAACATCAATAATCTTAGTTTTCTGTTTGGAACAATTAAAATAATTCATGGAGGGAAGATACTGCTTTATGTCCCTTGCTCTCCATCCCTCTCTCCTGAGGAATCCCCTATCTGAAGTGTGCCAGCTTTCCCCTGTGTTGTGCTGTGCTTGTTTAAAACCAGCAGCTGCCCGGGGGTCACCTGGAGGAGCTGCGCTCTTTGCTGACGCAGTCGTCCTGGGAAGTTGTGTCCCCGTTCCCCATCATTCCGCACGTCCTCCGCTTTTTCCTGCGGTGCATCATCCCCTCTGTCTCAGAGCCAGAGTCACACTGCAGCATGGAAAGATGAAACCACAATTCAGAGGAACCTCAACAACTGTCTGTGCTGTGCAATTCACCATGAGTTCTTTGAGCTCAGCAACCTGAGTTCAAGAACGTGCTGTTTTAGGCTAGACACATCAAGGAAATTTTAAATTAAGCATTTGAAAGTCAGTAACAGAAGTGTTTTTGGATTTCATCACTGGCTAAAGCTGACTTGAGGAATGACAGTGAATGTGCTTCTTTTGGTCCCTACAAGGACCCCATCTTCCAAGAGAAGACTTTGGCTTCTGAAGGATTTAGGCGTTGCAAGAGTCTTGTGCCATAACTGACCTGTTTTGGATATTTTTCCCCCTCTCCCAATTTTTAGAACATTCACTTTGCAGCTATTTTCCACAAGCTAAATGAGTGACAGATTCATATATAATATAGACATGGATCAAACAGATTGAATCCATTTAACAATGCGAAGAGAAGCTTCAGCAAACAGAACCTGCCAAGATCACAGGCTCCTCCACCATGTAGATTGGATTAGCTGCTTCCCATTAATTTATTCCATATGGCATGAATATCAGGATGAAAGCACATGATCAAGTATGGAAAAACACTGTAAATGCAGAATATGGATCACCTATTGCAGTAAAAAGCATTACCTCTGAATCAGAGTCGGAGGAGCTGGAACTTGATGAACTGGAAGAATCACTAGAACTGTCAGAAGCAATACCAGTAGATTCCTGCAGGTCAACTGAATCAGCCAAGGCTGCCAATTCAGGATGCTCCTGCTTTAGGATCCTAAATACAGACGAAATTTCAGGGTTAGCCTTTGAATTGTAACACTGCACATTAATGAATATTTTTAGGTCTTGTTTTCAATGGAGAATACACTAAGGAAGCTACTGAATCTCTTACCTGTACCATTTCCGTGACAGTTTAGGTCTCCCTCTTACTGTCTTGTGCCACACCACTGGGAAGTTGGTACAGCTGGCAAAGTTTTGTGTGATGGCAATAGTCGTGTCAAGATTGAGGACTACGTGCCACCAGCCACCTAAAACACAACAGCAGTGACCATTGGTGGCTGCATGGCAGAGAGCAAGTTCAAGAACAGCCAAGAACACCTTTCCCACAGTGCAGGTGGAACTGGACTTATCTTCCAAACCCAGAAGTGTTTTCCAACTCATCATCTTTCCTGTCTTATTTCAGCTTTCACCCCAGTGCTGACAGGTTCTTGTTACAGAAGGCAGCTCCATGCTCTGACCAAATTACTGAGCTCACACCCAGGACTGAAGATGTGACCTGACAGCACCAGGCTGGCTGCTGACAGTTTATTTAACAGCAGCAGCCATTGTAACCCAGACTGCACAGAGCCCTTTCTGTTCAGCTGGAGAGCACTTTCCACGCTGATTTTGCAAGGTTCTTATGACTACAGACTAACCTTTCATTTAAACATAGACACAAAATTGTTTTTCCACAGGGGATAAAAATAGTGGAGTTCTTACAACCCACTTAGAGGCTCAGAAAAGACTGAGGGAACAGTTTAATGGAACCCGACAGCTACAAACTCTCAACAGAAGGTACACTCAGGAGTCACTAATAAGTGCCAAGACAATCACAAGATACCCTTCACACACCAAGTCAGCTGGATGTTAGAGACAAGCAATGTGGACAGAAACTATGGGCTGTGCTGCACATAAATGATGCAAGATTCAGGGGTCAGGATCTGGTAGTGAACCCACTTCACCCCCACTTACAATGGGCACACAGTGTGCAGCCACTCAGAGGGAAGGGCATCTTCAGCAAAGCTTTATTTAGCTTTTGATTTCAAATGCAAGATGAAGCATAAGCACAGAGAGGTGGGTGGAAGGTGTCAGTGCCTTTAAGAAGTTCATTTCCCACAGCTAAGAAACATTCACATGCAAAATTCAGCAATGAATTTGCTCCAGCATGTACAAATTGAAATATTTTTGTCTAAGAGTTACTGGGGCTCAAACACCTCTATTATTTTATGCCATTATTTTATGCCCTGACAGCTTTCTACTACTGCAATTTAGTTCAGATTACATTTCTGTGATGCTGCAATTTAAATCCCACTTGTTTTGCCATCTGTACCACATGCAATCCTGTGCCACAGGTCATACACATTTTGTGACATTCAGGAAGTAACTGAATAATCTCAAAATGAGTTCAGTTTGTTTTGTAAGAAATGGGCCATATAAGAAAGCTGAAATGTTACAAACTGAATAGGAATGTTACAAATATGCTTTTTTTTTTCTCCCAGATTTCCTTTCTGCAGAAATCTGCACATACCTGGCACAAAGACTGTCTCTCCTGGTTTCTGTAAGACTTCCAGGGGTTTGAACTCAGGGGGCCAGGTGGGAAGCTGTGTCCGAGGATAGATGACATTGAACCAGGTGATGGCCTCGTCCTGCTGGTTGCCCCCCTCTTCCCGTGTCACTTTGATCAGCTCTCTGGGGGTGCTGGTTGGGAACAGGCACCAACGCTTATGTCCCTGCACTAAGGCATTCCATGCACTGGTTCCCAAGGGATCGATGTGAATTCCTGTTCCAGAACGAGGTGGGCCCATCACAAACCACCTGCAGGGGGGGGGAGAAGTGCTTTGTCACAGAGCAGGCAGGTAGCTCCCTTTCTTCATGTTAGACAGACAATTATAGCAGCTCATTGCACATTCAGTTAGAAATTAAAGTAACTACAGTTCCTTCATTTACATTCTTGATTTTGTTAAGTTCACACTGCAGCAAAAGGATTTAACAGGAGTTTAACCTAAAATCCTATATGAATTGGGACAGGAATGACTGTGGGATAAGTAAGTGAAGATGACTTTTCACGTGTCATAGCTGTATTTTGTTTAAAAGAGTTCTTCAATAAAATCATGATTTCAAAGTTTATGAGCATGATTAAGTCCCAACTGCCTGTGTTGAGATTGTTCCTAGGCAGGGGGATTCTCCTATGGTTTTTTAGAATTTGCTGCTCAAACACATCAGAACTGCAGAACAATGAGGAACAAAAGGCAACAACAAGGAACAGAGCAAGTTACACAATCCTGGCCTCTCTCTTCGCCTTCTGTTCATTCACAAGAGACTTTTCATTCCAACACTTAACTACATGGAGCTTATTCTCCAGTGACCATTCAGGATTTGAGGTTTATATTCCCACTGCCCATTTACAAGGTTTATTTCTCCCAGTGGAGAACTTTATCTACTGTACATGTTTAACTGCAGCAGCACCTTCAACTGCTTATTTTCCCTGGAACAGAGCAGTAAGACCAACCACACCAGAAAAAGCAGTGTGAGGTGACTTCATACCAGGCACCAAGAGGAAAAAATGACAAAAATTGTTTAACTGGCAGCAAGAGAGTGCAGACACTAAAGCACCAACACAATCCCTTCATGGTGTAGTGACAGGAGGGTGATGCCCAGCAAGAGGAATGCAAAGCTTCAGAAAATACAGCAAGTTCTCCACCTCCCCTTTCCAGTACAGGTGTAAATCAAACTGGTTTTGAAGGATCATTTGCCAGCATCAATTGTAGGATAGTAAAGTTTGATCATCAAGTTGATTTCTTCCTGCTTCACAAAGGAGCTGTAAATAAGCAGGTGTTTGTCATTTCTATTGCCAATTCACTCTTTACATTCATATTATGCTTAGAAAGCTGATTGCACTACAGGTAGAACAGTCAAGGCTTTTGTTAAGAAATCAGAAGAAATTATACACAAAGGTTTGTCTGACACAGACAGATGCACTGCTCAATACCCTTTTTCTGACAATAACCTGAACCTACACACACAGGTTTTAAAATCCTTATTTAGCAACACTGTCATTTAGCAGCACCTTCCTCCAAATACTCAATTTGCAATGAACAAAACACAGTTTGCCCCAAGACATCAAATTTACCATTAAAAACTTCACAACTCCTAAATCCAATCTGAAAACAAACCCCAGCCACCTTCCTCAAATTAAAATAGCTGCTTCAGTAAATGGCTTCCAGAAATTACTGCCTTTATTTTAAAGAGGAACAATGACAATAAAAATGTGCTAAACAGCACCAATTATTCTTTTAAGGTCTACACACTATCACACACCTCTCAATCCAGAGATCAACCTGTAGAGGTCGTATCCTCCTCATACAATTAGTACCACTTCATGTCAGATTTTCAATTATGCTCTAAATGTACTGCACACTCATTTCTGTATCTAGATGAACCCTCTGACTCCAGGAGACATTACTGTGCTCTCGTGCATCATTCAGCTCTCAAAAAACCTCAACAACCTGAAAAATACCCACATTTTCCAGAACAAAACACAACAAGTTGGATACCAAGATAAAGAGCAAGGAGCTCAGCATGTGCCTGTAGGTGGGGAGGGTGTGGGGGACACAGACAGCAAAATAAATGAGTCACAACCAGACTCTCTCATTCACCTCTAACTCGGGTAAATGATCTCCAGGTCATTAAATGTATTCAGTTTCTACTACACCCGGTGTGGTTTTGTGTTTGACCACAGTGTTGTATGTTCTTAGAAGAGAATTATGGAAAGCACTGTAAAAACACCTCCTTCACTGATCTCAAATGGAATCAGGTTCTTGCCTCACTCCTGCAAAAGCACAACTGGACTACAGACACATGAGAATGCAGAGGGAAGTGCCATTACTGATGAGCTATTGCTTAATTTTATTTAAATAAACCACATCGCAGCCTCATGTCACTCAAAGAGCAACAGGCATTGTCTGACAATTATAATGTCACTGTAACAACTTTAATTACTTGGGAGGGTTCAATTTGAGCTCACAGTGCTATGAAGTGTCATAGTAACATAGATAAAAATGGCTTTTTATCTAGAAGTCCAAATACAAGGTTGTTGCATTTGAATATACGAATGAAATGTCATTTCACCCTCTTCCAAGCTGAAGCAAAAATAAAGAGTTGAAAAGACTACACAGATGTGAAATAATGCTCTCTCTCAAAACCATCTGAAGGGGAGCTAAGAACTGGTGCCCATATTAGATCCTAATCTAGCTTAAGATCTTTACCTTAAAAGGAGTGACTCATAATTAAACAAAATTCCACACTGTACATAAACCACTGGTGCAAAACTCAGGAGCTGTTCCTGAGGTATTTAAAATTTGAACACAAGAAGGCACCCACAGCAAGAAACTGATCTTTATAGCTCTCAGTAACTATGTAACTAAGAAGTGATGTAAACTGACTTAATAGAACGAAAAAAACCCTAAACCATAAACCTGTAGCAACACTGGTGGCAGGAGGAAAAATTATGATATAAATCTCTCTTCTCTCCCACAGGATTACAGATGTACACTCATTTCAGAGATGACGTTAAAATATCCCTTTTTTTTATGAGACAATCCCAGGTATTTAGGAACAATGAGCTGCAAAATAGCCAGTTTTGTCTTGCTGTCACTCTACCTGTAGGGCGGCCTTCGTTTCTCCCCTGCATACTGAAAGAGATCATCAGTGAAGAATTTGGGGACCTTGTAGTCCTCCAGGAGTTTCCTTCGCTTGGGATGCTCTCCATAGCTGCTGTCAAAGATGTACAGGGGGCTGTCATCACGCGTGGTTTCCATGTACTCGATGTAATATTTCATCTTCATCTTCACGGAGTATCCATCATTGTCCTCCCCACATTTGAACTTCTGGTTCCTGTACTTGCGTTTCAGCCGCTCCAGCGTCCACTTCTCCTGGGCAGACCAGCCCACCTGAGCGTTCAGCAGCACCACGGGCTTGTAAGGCTTTTCATAACGCTCAACAAACTCCTCCACTGTTAACTGGAGTGCATCTGCCCTCTCCACGTTATCCTGGGAAACCAAGGGAGGAAAGCAGGACAGGTATTAGGACAGACTGACAGGGCTGCGCTTGCTCGAGGGGGTGCTTCACACATATCCCTTGCTCCACACACCACGCGGCTGTGGAGCTGCCTCTGTGTTATTTTAAGCTCCCCGAGGCTGCAGCCCCATTTCTGCTGGCCCGCTCCCTGCACACATCAGCGACACCCGCCGCCTGGAGCCTTTGGCACAGCTCCGCACCCAGGCAGCTCCCCGGGCGGAGAGGCCACCCTGCCCTTTCGGCTGACACATCCCTCGCTGCCTTTCACTCCCTCGGGACACCGGGAAGCGCTCCTGGGAGTTATGCGGGCGCCCGTTCCATCCCGGCGGGCCCTGACCTTCCCACACGCCTCGCCACGTGGAGGGAAGAAAGTCCTGTCCCTCACCAAAGCTCATCCGAGGCAACCCCAGCCTCGGATTCCCTCCGGTCTCTTCCTCGTTCCTCGCAGGACTCGCTCAGCCGCGCCCCCCTCCATTCCCCATTTCCCTCTCTCCATTCCCCATTCCCACCCTTTCATTCCTCATCCCCCTCTCTCCCCTCCGCCCACGCACCTTGCAGGCGGTGGGGCTGAGGGGGAACGTCTCGCAGTAGTTGTGACGGGTCCAGTCCAGCGAGTCCTTCAGCTCGGGCCGGGCGCTGCGCTTCGCCTCACGGATCCGTTTCTTGCTCTTGTGGTTCATGGCGGCGGCGCTGGGGGCCGTCACCGCCCGCGGCCCCCGGCCCGACCCGGATTCTGATTGCGATCCCGACCACTGATCCCGATCCCGGCCCCGCTCCGGCCGCACCTTCCAGAAATTTCACCCCGTGCCGCCGCTGTCGCCGCGGCCCCGCCCCCGCCGCATTCCCATTGGCCGGCTGTGCCCCGGCTTCCGCCACGCCTCGGCGCTGATTGGCGGAGGCTGGGGAAGCGGCGCCCCCGCGCCGCCATGTTGAGGAAGGGCAGCGCGGGCGGCACGGGAGCAGCGCGAGCACCGGGCGCCCTTGGCCGCGGAGTTCCGTGGCCGCCCCGGGAGCCCGCCGCCGCCGCTGCCCTTGCCGCGGGGGACCCGCGCTCCGCACTTGCTGCTCCCCGGACAGTGGCGGGCCGACCGCGTGTCAGCCGGTTTCCTCCCTTCTCCGGGAAGCAGCCCGCGGAGGCGCCAGCCCCGCCCCGCCGGGGCAGCGGCGCGGGCGGGAGCGGCCCCGCTTAACCGCGGCCCCGGGGGAAGGCCGCGGCTGGGCGAGCGCCTCATCGCCATCAGCGCCCGCGGCGGCGCTCCGCGTGACGTCGCGCCGGGAGGAGGCGCCGATTGGCCGGCGCGGCCTGGCGCCAATACGTGTCTGGCCGCGATTGGCCCATGGCGGAGCAGCGGCGGCGGCGGGCGCGGCGGTACCGTTTCGAGGACGGTCCGGCGGCGCTGGCCGTGCGCGTGC